>NW_028230309.1:0-14278 GCF_053477565.2 Lygodium microphyllum | reverse complement strand
CCCCCCCCCCCCCCCCCCCGTGGCCTGTAGAAGCTGGAAGCTTCTTAGAAGCTTCTTTAGAAGCTTCTAAGAGGGGGCTTCCTTAAGCCCCCTTCCCACTGCGTCCCCATAGGCCCATCCATAATCCCCCTCCCCGGGACTTTGAAGAGGAGAAGGTGAAGCCCATAGAGACATTCCACAAGACCCTTTGAAAAAGGCTTTCGCAAAAAGACTTTGAAGCCGCAAGCCATCCAGGAATCAATTCCGTGCCAACTCGAGTTTTTCCTAAAAGAACTCCTAAAGCCCTTTGCCGCGAGCGCCATCCCGCAAAGGAATCTTCTGTATACGAGGAAAAAGGCCAAGGACGGAAGGCTGCATTCCGAGGCAAGACAATTCGTAGACCACAAAGGCAAATCAGAAGCCGAATCTACGCCTACGATGGCCCCCAAAAGATCACAAGGTGCGACTGCGAGAGGTTCATCTCCGAGTATACAAGTGGATATCTCCCCGACCCCTCAAGTCCAGGTTCTTTCGAGTTATTTTTGCATAAAGAAATGATTAGGCGTGCTTAGTTCATAAGGGAGATTGCATCTTTACGCTTAATTTTAATGCATGTGGAAATTGGAAAAAAAATACATTTGGTAAAGTATCTCTTGAAACATTAGGCAAGATTGAAATATGTCATGAATTTGAACAAGTTATCCACCTTAGAAGACTAGTTGCATGTAGTTTCTTTGGTACATTATCAAAGTAATGAGTCCAAACTTAGGGCAAAGAAATGGAATTTATAAGTGCATTCTCTTTCGTCCTAGACATGGTAGGAATAAGCGTGTGCCGCATGTTAGGCAACATCCTCCTCGTAATGATTTCATGAGGCAAGGTTAACACCATAAGATATTATCCGAAAAGAAATAATAGAGTACGGAAATGATCTTATGGACTTACAAATAGCATGTAAAATGGAATGAATTAACACTAGCTTTAGTTTGGTATAAACTTCGTTAACTACATTGTAGCTAGGAGAATGTTGCGTATTGCATAGTCATCATGCGAAAACATCATTCATCAGAAGCCGCATTTAGGAAAGGTTGTATGGTTCGTCAAAGCATAGGATTCGAAAGTATAGACTACAAGGTTGTAGGCATGATTAATAGGACTTAGGAAAAGTTAGTATCCAGATTATCCTGCATTTTTGCTACACCAAGGAAAGATAAAAATTATTGTGAACCATGTGATGCGTAGAAGCAATAAATCGCATGTTTACGCGTATTGGTGTAGTTGTAACTATTGTTCTCCATTAGATTTAGCTTATTACCTTAGGAAAGGTTCATCCTTGTCATAAGACAAGTATATTGAGTTGTCTAAATCACCTAAACCACAAGGATTCTTATGGGCATGGTTGGGTCGATATGATAGGTATCCCAAGTGTTAACTAGGGTTTAGTGCAATAAGAATTCGACCTAGTTTTACACTGGTTGCCAAGACAAAACACACGTTCACGAAATGTCGAATCAATTGGATGTTCATGCATAAAATGATCTAAGGTTTTATCCTAAGGATCATTCGTTCAAATGATGAAACTCCGACGGAGTTGCAAATTTCTAGGACCATGGGCCAACATAATTAGGAATGGGTTGGAGGATACCCTAAACCCTGCTACTCAGCTAGAGGTAATTCCGTGGCCGGGGGGACGCCATTCAATGGGTGGAATGATCCCGTGGAATGATGCAACACATGTGCAAAAAGGTTGCAACATCGTATAGACTTGAGATTTGTCCACAAGAGAGTTTTGTCATCTCTCGAAATGAGGTTGGCAAGTTATTGAAAGAATTTAACTTACAAGAGGATGAGTAATCATCTTGTTACTCACTTTTCTTGGGGGATAATTGCCAAGGAAAAGGAAAGTTAGGTATTTGCCTTGACGCAAATGACCAGACAATAAACTAAAGCGACATGGTCGCTGGAATCTACCACAACAAGACCTAAAGTATTGGTAGGGTATGACCCTAGCCCAAGAATGATAGGAATCTTGCCAAGTTGCAATTGATTCCGGATCGAATGCGGGTTGCATTCGGAGAAAAGGAGTCACTCCTTAACAGTTTGCCAGCTAAACGACCACTGGAATTGATTGTGCTTGTAATAGTTTAGAAAGCACTGTTTGCATTGTTTGCTCAAGGAACTAAAGGATGAAAAGACATCTAAAGCTTCAGGTTGAAGCCTGAAGGGAGAGGCAGCTTCAGTTACCCCCGACTGCCTGCCTGACCATAACCAAGGGGGTTGTTAACCGCGCCGGGAACGTGGACCGAACCCGCCGTGAGAGGTCTCTCCGTTGAGTTCTACTTGGATCAGGAGGACGCTTGGGTGCCAGAGGGGGCTCTGGCCGTAAATCCCTCGCCTTCCGGGCCCTGCACAAGAGACTAACGTGACTCGGGATTGGATCTCGAGGCCCACATACTAGTCTACGGGCGGAAACTTGGATTAGTGATCCCTGGTGGATTACTGGATAGCCTTCGGGCGGATTATGAATACGCCTACGGGCGGGAACTCCTTGTATTTCAAAGATAAAAGGATAAAATGATAATAAAGAAGTTGTTTGGCATTGTTTTCTTTATGTCCTGTGATAAGATTACGTGAAGGAACCAGTGCATAACAGGGTTAATCAAAGAAGCTGTTTGTATATGTCAAACTAATGTGGTAGGTAATTACATAACTAAAACAAACCGAGGAAAGTGCGGAGGATGGACCATGGGTCCGTCCTATGGATGGGTGGTCCCGGTTAGCCGGGAACTTTTCTCAAAGTCTTCGACGGACAGAGGATGATCGTCATCTCCGAAACAAGTAACGAGAACGATGACTTAGAATTAACTATTACCCGATTCACGCAGTTTTAGGGGAACGGAATGGGACTATGCCTTATGGCAGAGAGGTCAAGCCTTGCATCCCTCTCGTTTTCCATTCTCCTTGAACCAAGTGCAGCGTGAATCCGCTTCGGACCTGGCGTTTCTGCGTAAAGTAGTTCGCTCGGGTCTGACGCTAGTTGTTGCTAGCTAACGACCAAACAGGAAAACCCAAATTCAGGTCGATCCTAAGTGGGGAACGGCCAGGATACTTCCGCTACGTGGCAGACGCGGGAAGACCTAGATCGCAAGTCCCGTAACATTCCATGGGAGTGCCGGGCGGAGCCTTCTAAACATCCTTCCCGATGGACTGCTAAGACGTGTCCGGGATGATTCTAATGGACACGTTACACTTGTCCAGAATCAGCTCAATGCATCTCTCCCTTATCCACCAAACATATAAATCAAGATAGTCTCTACACTATAAGAATAAATGTTATAAGTTAGTGAAAAGAAATCATGATAAGGGTTACACAAACATCAAATGAAATTAACTTACATTCACTCCTTCTATTTGTAACAACTTTGAATCCACTGTTCTGCAAATGTTTGAGATAACTCTCCATCCACAAGAATGCGCATCGCTTTGCAATGGAACTTCTTGTAGAAGAAAAGTATAAGGCCTTTGAGGATCAGCAAGATCCTCGTATGTTGTATCCAAAAATGTAGAAATGAGTCTAGCAGCATTGCAAAAGGAAGCTTTGTAAGTTCAAAATATTTTTTATAAATAAAATCAAAGTAAGTAATTTTCTTTCAACATACATTCGTGCTTGACCATGAACACCGCTGAGAGAATTCATAAAGATATTTTTTCTTGAAAGACAATTAATTTAGATGAGACTCCAATGCCCTCTGCAAATTCATAAAAGAGGTGAGTAGAAGGGTGAAAGCAAATGAATATAAAGTTTCCTCTACAGAAAAAGAAAAATACCTTTCTACATAAGGGAAAAAGATGTGGTAATTTGTCACACTATCGAAGCTACGAAAAAACGGTGAAATATTAGAACCAGATTTTGCAAATAGTTCCACAGAGAGAAGTGGATCAACAATATATATGGTTCTACGGATATCGAGAGTGAGAGAGGAGACCAATGCCCTACAGTTAATAGCAAAAGCTATTCAATACAAATTTCATCCAAAATATACTTGAACCTATAAGACTTTACTTATGCAAAAAAAAACAAAAAATATAAGCCTTACCTTATGCAACAAAAAACAACGGAGTCAAATAGTTGGACATCCCTTTTTTCCAACATGGGCTTGTCCTCGAAAGATATACTAAGATATTCCTCCTTAGGTTCCGCAGAAACATTCACAAGAATCTGCCCATACACTTTGCCCATCCTCTCGCTGTTGACGGGAGCAAGTGATGCGGCTTTCCTCTTGTAAACATCGTCTTCAGTTTCAAACACCTCCTGATTTTTTTCACTCAAGAAAGACTCCTGTTGGGTGGCACCCCTTGTAGAGTAAAGGTGAGTAACATCCTCAACCTTTAGCTTTTTCTCTTTCCTGGACAATTTTGGGGGAATGTTAAGGATTTCAAGGGCTTTTTTATCGTTGGAAGGCAAGGGCCTCAGCACTTTGTCAACCTATACCTGACTCTGCTGTGATGCTGAAATCTTTATTCATAAGGGTGATTCTATGAGCATGGGCGGCAGCAATGTAAGCATCGTTCATGAAATCAATAACAAAATCTTCTACGGCCTCTTGCAGGGCAAGAATGGCTGAGAGTTGCCACTTCTTATTTAGACCAGAGACAGTTGCCACTTGAGACAATCTATCAGAGATCTCTTTAACGACCCTTATAAAAGCAGCCTTTGGAATGACATGCTGTGTAGCTCTCTGGGCTTTCCTGATCTCACTGAAACATCTCTGCATATAAAAGAACCTGGACTTCCTCTTTCTCTTTTGTGGCTTGGGAGGTTCAGTGGCTTCAGCAGATGTAGGCTCAGGTGCAATTGTAGGGGATGAATCTTTCACAGGGCAAGCCTCACCCTTTGCTTCCTCAACTTCAGGAGAAGAAACATTCACTGCACTCAAATTCTTTAACTCCATGGAAGATGTTAGGCCAACACCTGGTGTAGGGGGGATTTCTGTGGTAAAATGCTCTGGGGCCTGTGATGGCCCAGCTTCAGGAAACTTGGAAGAGGGCTCCTCCTCAGATTCATCAAATTGTAACTTTCTTCTACCCCCATTGTCCTTCCCATCCACATACACTCTTCTTGCAGTTTGCTTTGTCCTTGCCATCCAGAAAAGAAAATACAACAACCAGAAGAACAATAACTAAAATAGCAAAAATCTGTAAACCCAACAGGCTAATTGGCGCGAAAAGGGACGAAATGAGCAATTCCGATACGACGCGATATGAACAAAATGATGAGAATGGAACCACACCCTCGCTCCGTATTGGAGATTACAAGAGGAGAGATGCCGAAATGGCGCGATAGGAGGAATGCGTAGATGGAGGAACCACTCCCTCGCTTCGTATTGGAGACGACAATGCTGATACGGCGCGATATGGAGGAAATGAAGACAACATAGAGACGCCCTCGCTCCGTATTGGCAATGACACAAGGCCGATATGACGCGAGGGGGAGGAAACGAAAGCCTCCAACGATCGTACTCGCTCCGTATCGGCACACCTCGTTTTGACCAGCGAAGCAAAGGACTCAGCAAAAAGACCACCGATACAACGCGAGAGATTAGAAACAGAGAAGATGCAAGACTTGTATCGCACCGTATCGGCAAGCAAGGCGGGAGAGCTCGAGAAATGAAAAGTGTACACGTAGGAAAAATAACCCCTTATATACCCACGTCAATCATGACACGTGTCGGACACGTGTCCGACGCTGATTGTGCCACGTGTCTGCACATATCATCCGTATGCTACGTGTGAACTAACTACCGGGGTCCACGTGTTTGCCACATGGTTATCGGCCACGTATTGGCCAACGGCTACTGCCACGTGTCGAAGACCAACGGATAGTGCCAGGTGGTATAATTCCGCGCCTACATAAGGGTGTGTCCCTAATCCGTATGGCTTTTTTCGGTTTTTTCTTGACCTCTGTCCCTTATCCTAATACGGCGCGAGAGCGACTGTTTGCCTTCTTTGCTTTCATCTCTTCGCGTCATTTTGGAGGTTCTGCAGAGTCTTCTTTCAGCTTTCCTCCCAAGCTCATAGTGCCCAAGCTCATGTGACCACCGTTGTGGCTCTTTCACTTCTTGCTGGAATCACCGATACGGTGCGAGGGGGTACATCCGTCTAAATCATTTCTCTCTTATCCCTCCGTATCGGCAGAAGCTATAAACATGTCTGAACCCACAGAATTCCTAGGCTCCAAGGTTTCTCCAGGAACTGGTAAAAGAAGAAGGCTTTCAAAAGGCTCAAGGGCATCAACATGTGATGAGCCTGTGCATTCTTTTTCTTCTCCATGCTCTGCCACCAGTGTGAGAATGCCAAGTACATCTCCAGGGAAGCGAATGCTGGTAATGAGAGGTCAAGGAGTATTAGAGCTTACTGATATCACTCCATTAGAGAGGCTACTTGATTTTATCCTTCAGAATGGAATGGATCTCTCATTCTATGGAGTTGTGAAAAATGTCTTTAATCCTAATTGGGACCTTGACAAAGTTCTGAAATCTTGTGAAAAATATATTTTGGAGGACTTTTTGGAGTTTGAAAATCTTGCAGGTCCTTCTGTTGAAGTTGGCACAATTGAATATGTCCATGTTCCCATTGGGTCAACAGGAAATGAAAAGTCAGTATTTACTAAGAAGTGTGGTGCCCACTCTCTGGAGAGGTTTTATTCAAGAGATATTTTGCTCCACTCATTCCAAAAACTGCAAGATGATGAGAAAATCTGCTGCTTTTATTGTTTTCACCCTTGTCAAATACCCTGTGAAAGCTGAGGAGCAACAGTTGGAAGGGGCAAAGTCTGCCAGCTTTTGCATGTTAGATGATCTAGTAGATGAAAAGGAAACAGAGGAGGTTGTAGATACAGATTTTGAGGCTTCTATTGCTGAGAATTTGGATTTTGCTCACTTCAAAGCTAAGACTATCATTGAGAAGAGCCAAGGAGATACAAACCCTCAACCTGATGAGAGTTCTCACCATATTGTTCCTTCTCTACCATCTATACCTTTCAAGGACAAGGAGTACATTTTACTGTCAGATATTCAAAAACTTTTTAATCTCAGGGAAGATTATTGTCTAGCAATTATTGCAGAGGCTTCTGATGTTGCAAATGGGATAATTGACACAGAAAATGAATCAAAGGAAGAGATTCTCAAACTTGATAAAGAAACTCTAGACGATAAGTTTATTGATGCTGGTGAGGCCCTCTCTCTTTGTTTTGAAAAGGCCAAAGAAGCTGAGAAAGAGTTGAGTATTACTGATAAGGACTTCAATCTCATTCAAAGCGAACTTGGGATTTCCAATTTTGGAAGAGAGGAGTCTGAATATGTTAAAGAATTGACTAACACCAATGAGACAGCATCATCAATTAATTTATGCAATCCATTTAAATTGGAGTACGATGAAAATCAAGTGGTAAGATAATTTTGAATTTGCTTTTACACATTGGTAGGTTTACATTTCATGCTCGTTCAGTATGGGTTTTATTTGCAGTTGGAGATTGCTGATACAGATAACTTCTTGGGGCATGGCAAAGGATCGAGAGCTGCTAGTAACACATTCAAAGACATTGCACTTGGCCACTACTTGGCTAGGATTGACCCTGGTTCCTTTTTAGTACTTCATAGTAGTTTCTCAGAGGATGCAGCATGGCCCATACTTTGTATTAAAGCTCTTACAAGGCTTCTAGGTTTCTCAGGATTACAATATAATGCCCACAAAGTAATGTTTTTGGAAAAGACTGCAGCAATTAGGATTTTTGGCTACGGTCCACGTTACTCTGCTTCTAGAGCAGGATACTTTTTGGCGTTTTCATCCTACGCCTTAGTTGCAAACCGAACTGATGTAAAATCTATAGCTGGCTACAAGAGAAAAAAATTTCTACGTTATAGAGGAAAGATTCCTGAAGAGGAAGAGAATGTGAGAGTTTTGGAAAACTAGCTTTGTATATATTATTTCTTATATATAAAAGTGCGATTGCTCATGTGTCATTGCCATCTTTTATCTGCATTCTTTGAAGTTGTCGTCGAAAAAACCAGTTGAATAGCTCCTCCAAAGCATTGCTTTTTGTAACTCCTCCCCCATGCCTTGTGCTTCGAAAATAACTTGTGCATGCTTGATAGTGGGATTTTTCCATGCCTTGGTTACTATAAGTTGCTAAGGGGCGATGCTCCTCCACAAAGTAAGGTCCATGAATATGAAGAATATGCTGCAATACAAAGTAACACTAATTTTATACCAATTGAAAAACCTATCAAAATAAGCCCATATTAAATAATTATTACTTTACCAGATAAAAAGTGATATGTTTTTCTCCCCATGCCTCTTTTATCGCCTGAACAAGCTTTGTGATTGATCTTTTGAACTCTTCTGCATATGTATATGTTGTCTTATGTTGCCTGAGGAGTTTCAAAAAAACATCAAGGTGTATCCAGACCTCCATTCTAAGAAACGCAAGCCTCGGCGTGCTTGCAACATTTGTTGTGATCTCACATAGCTCTCTCCAACACTCCCAAGCCGCATTCACCTACCTTCCTGAATGGTTTCCTAAGAATCGTCTAGCTTTTGAGCCTCCCATAGAGACATCGGCCAAGATATCTCTTGTTTTTCCTGAAAGTATTGGATCCTTTCTCAAGTGAACTTGGCCCCCATGAAATCCCATTTTTGATAGCAATGCCTCGCATTTATCAATACACTCATTTGATAAAGATAATGGTTGAATGGAATATGCATAGTCAAGATGCAACCTGAGAAGCTTATCGATTATTCTAATCTCTGCATGCAAAGTACAAATATGAACATTCTTAAGAGAGATGGAAAGAATGGGATCCCAGATGTCTTCTATGTTTTTAAATTTAATCAAATCTATAGAGTCTCTATTTGGGGCTCTTATTACTGGTCGCAAACTACTCCAATCTTTGGATCCAATACTTTCCATGCAATAAATGCAAGGATATTTTGCATTTGCACCATTACATATTCCAAGCATACATTTGATAGTTTTCAAATCAGCACTCATATGCCATTCCACATTAAATTTACCAACCCATCAACTACCAACATTTCGCCTTCACTTTGAGACTTAATGATATTTGGAATACCTGTATGGTTGAACAACCATTTCAACATTTGATGATTTTCAATTGGTACCTGGGATGCACCAATCCACCAAATCTCCATCTCAGATTGGATCTTATGCAATGGAGCTTGGCCCTCACCATTGCCATGGTCCAATGCCATGTTCATGAGGCAAATGATAATTCTTTCCATCTTCTGTCCCTTTTGAATCTGTGCTTCATCCAAATTCAAGGAAAACTTTAGAACACCATAACTTTCTTCTACTATGATTTTATACATGTGAACCATTGCAATTTGCACCTTTTTTAGATCAACCCATATATTGTTAAACTCATTGTAATAAAAAATTGCCTGTTTTTTTTGTTTTTCATAGGACATAGACCTTTCGATGTGAATGTAATCTCCAAAAACATGTGGAATCTTGCGATTCATGGAAATTCTTGCAGTCGAAACTGCAGGGGCTCGGGGCAATCCAAATATAGTTACCCTATTGCGTTTAAGATTTTTAAACCATAATCCAGAGATAGCACGATAACCTTTTCGACTTATACCCACAGTATCACATGTCTCTACGATTTCATTTGCTTTCACTGTGCCTTTTAATCCTTCTCTAACTCTGTGAGAGTTGGACCTCTCAAATCCACATTTTCGGGTGACTTAAGAATCCTCAAAATATCTTTCTTATTCATGGTTTCCTTCAAAAGTTTGATTCTTTCCTCATTCTCTCAGATATTTATGCCTAGTATGTTAGGGACATATTTCTTTGTAAGATTTAGTCTCCTTTTCTTTGCTCTCTCACACAAGCTGGTTATATTTTTTAATGGTCTCTTCCTCTCTCTAAATCCTACTGGAGTTTCTCTCAAGCGTGTTAGCTTATCCTGCAATGACTTGTTAACATTTTTCAAAATATCAATTTGACTTGTCAACTCTAAAATATTTGTTTGTGTAGTTTCTAGTGCTTTTTTCATTTCGTACATTTGAGCTATATATGTGTAAGATGTAGAGTATAACCTTATACAGTAGCCAAGCATTCCATTGTAACCTTCTCCAGCATATCTTATATAGTCATGGACATTCAAAAAAGGAGGTGGTTTACCTGTAGAAGGATCCTTGGGATAAATATTTCCATCCACCCACAAATCTATATGCTTCATTCCTTGTGTTCGCAACCTGTTGGCTTCAATCTCATCTATCAATACTTGATGATGTATACTTCTCCAAGATGTGTAAGTCGGATCTAGCTGAATAGATAGCTTGTATTTACGTGTGCTTGCACCTGTGTTATTTGAAGTAGTATTGCTAGACATTCTAGCAAATGAACCGAGCAAGAATCTCACAGTGATAGGAAGCAAGTGCAACAAAAGGAATGGTAAAAGAGAATAGTGTGTAGAAAGAAAACGCGGGAGCAAACAAATGCGAAGTTCGTACGAAAATCTCGAAAATACAAAATCTCTCGAGTTCCAAGACAATAAACGGCCGAAAAGGTGACCCCTGACCTGGATTAAAAGATGAGGGCAATTAATGGCCGACCTCTTCAATGAACCAAATATTCTCTCATTAATCACATCTGGACAACCAAATTTAGAGGTTTTATTCTTCCTAAACCTCAACTACTTAGCAACTTAATCACTTTCTTACAAGTGCCATTTTTGAAGCGTTTTTGGCCCTGATGGCTCACATTCTCACTCCCTCACACTCCCTCTCAAGCACACCAGTAGCTCCACAATCCGATATGCAAGTTCAAGCAAGCTCAATCCTTCACCTCCAAGCACCATGCTCCATAGCTACATGCGGCAAGAGAAGAGAAGAGAAGAGAAGAGAAGAGAAGAGAAGAGAAGAGAAGAGAAGAGAAGAGAAGAGGAGAGGAGAGGAGAGGAGAGCTTCTCCGCCACAATCCCTCATACTCACATACTCACTCCCTCACACTCCCTCTCAAGTTCAAGCACAAGCAAGCAAGAAGAAGAAGAAGAAGGAGAAGGAGAATAAGAGCCACTTTTTCCACACACCAAGAATGAGCTTCTCTATTCACTTTTTGGATTTTATACATGCCCTTATTCCTATTCCCTTCTATTTACATTATGCCTTTACATATGCTCATCTACTCTTTACAAATTGCACAGGATTGGAACTCTTTTACAAAAATTTGGAGGTGCTTTTACATTTTAAAATGTGCCTTTTCCTTTGCTTTAACTTTTAAGGTTGCCCTTGCACTTTTGGAAATTTTCTCTTGTATCCTTCTGTCGGGCCACCTTTTTCCGCCTTGCTCCACATTTTGGAAATTTCTTGAATTCTCTTTTGTTTCCTTTTTTCTCCAAAATGCATTGGGGTTAACACAAGGGGACCTTGAAGGGATAGTTGAAACTATCTTACCCACTAGACCAAGCTTGAGCACATCTCTAGTCTTTACTACCTCAAGGAGATCTCAAGAAGAGAGTTGAAGGCTAGGGTTGAGCACATGGCCAAGATCTTTCTCAAAGATATCTCAAAGAGAGCAAGTCAATATAGTCTTGAGCACTTGACCAAGCTTTATCTCAAAGATATCTCAAAGAGTAATATAAAACTTTCCAGCGCATAGGCCCAAGATTGAGCACATGGCCAAGATCTTTGTTACGGAGGCCTCAAAGGAAGAGTTGAAACTATCTTACCCACAAAACCAAGCTTGAAAACAAAGCCAATATCTACCTCAAGGAAAGAGCTAAAGACTAGGCTTGAGCACATGCCCAAGCTTTGTCTCAAAGGCATCTCAAAGAGAGCAAGTCAATATTATGTTGAGCTCCTAGCCAAGCTTTGTGCGAAAACAAGCTCAAAGAGTGATACCAAACTTTTTTACCCATAGGGCTAAACCTCAGGCCCTATATCCCACCATACATCCAAACATGTTCTCCTAGTTTTTTTCATTTTTTCCCAGATCTAAAATCCATTTTTCACCATTTTGTTCCTACTTTTCTATATTTTTTTCTCCATTATTTTTAGCGTAAATGCTAATAATTCTTCAAATTTTGATCATAAATCAAAGAAACACAGCCATGGTAACCAACATGCATCATTTTTCCTAGCATGCACCATTATTTTCACCAATTTTATCAATCAGCGTTGTATTGCTCAATTTTTTGTGTTTCACATGTAATAGATAATTAATTTTTGCATTATGATAGCCCCACATTTTAAAATGTTAGGCTTGTAGTCCTTAAACATAGCACATATTACTTCCATATCAAATTTCAATCTATATGCAACTCAATTTCATTACAAAAAGAATAATAGAATCAATTTTTAAAAAAAATCCAAACTTATGACAAGAAAGCCACTAAATTTTTCATGATTTCAGAGATGTGTAGGATACTCGCTATATGCTTCATAGAACCACTACCAACCACCTCATGATCCCTTCCTCCCTTTCTTACATGTTGTCATGATCCGATATCCTTTTCCCCTCATCCTCTTAGCCCACATGAAAAGCAATTATGACGAGAGAGAAAGAGAGGAGAGAAAGACTACATTTGGATCTTTTCAAAGAATAAGTCATTTTTTGGGACTTTTGAAGTGCTGAAGAGTAAAGAATTGTTGCATCTCATCCTAGGAGAATTCCTATGGATTCCATTAGTTGCAACAACCAAATTTTTTTCCAAATAAAGAGGCACAAAAAATTTTGTGCCTCCCCTCTCTCTCATGAATATTTTTGGGTTATTTAACTCTCTTAGGCTTAATGAATCAAAAAACTGATTTGGCCCTTTATGTTCATATTATTGGCAAGTGGTTTGCTTAAAATCAAAGTCTTGAATGAACTCGGATTCAAGATTTGAAAATGCATGCATGTTCCTGGTGTCATTTTCTATTGACTTAGCCTCCTAGACACTTTTTCTAGCTTATGGATCAAGTAGCTACTTGGTAACCCGGACATTGCGCTATCAAGTATTTTTCTAAAAACTGAAAACCCGTAGTTAGGTTTCATTTCTACTAGCTTAGTTGTTTGTGTGACAGTTTGTTTTGACATTTCGTAATTGGATTTGTTGTGATTGTCTAGCTTAGGATTTGTTTTTGTTATTTTGTTTGATTTGTTGAGTGTGAAACTTGATAGCCTTGGTCGAGCTTGGTATTTTTTTGGACACGTTAGAGCTAGAGTTTGCTGGTAGCTACCCAACATTGTGGAACACGTTTGTTTGCTTGCTGAGACTGTTGCACATCACGAGGATTTTGGATTCACGAGCACTTCACATTGCACTTGTTGATGCACTGTACTCGGGGGTCATCTCCTGGTCTTATCAGAAACTTCCATGCCATGGGTTGGGTTTATGCTGCACTGTACTCGGGGGTCATCTCCTGGTCTTATTAGAAACTTCAATGCCATGGGTTGGGTTTATGCAAGTTTTGCACCATCGTTGAGAACTTGCATGGCATGAGGTGGCCTGTTGTAGCTATGTGGAGTAAATCCTAGTTGCACGCGCACTTGAGAGAGCACCTGTCATTGAGCACGCACATTTCTTGCACACATGATATTTGGGATGTTCATCCCAAAGTTAGGAACTTGTGGTTGAGTGTGTAAGGTGATTAGGTGAGTTAGAGGGTCATGAAGGATGTCGTCAATTGTGAGATGGGTTATTGTTATTTGGTCAACATCTTGAGGACCATCATTCCCAGAGAGATTGTGAGATTTTGAATGGGTGGAGCGGTGTCATGCCGGTACGCGCACATCGTGTAAAAAAATCTAGAGTGTGGCTTCCTTTTAGATTTAGAACTTCAAGAACTTAGCTTGAAACCTTCAACCCTTCTCTTATCTCTACCATCTTTGGAGTCTAAGCTCTTGAACCCCCATACATTCTTCTCTTATCAAACCCATGTGGTGACCTTCAACCCTACGCGCTGCGATAGTGGAGTATAACATATTTTCTTGCTGAGAGATGAGAGGTGAGGCTAAGGATTAAAATAATCAAGTAACTTTTGTTTGCATTTTGCATGATGCACAAGCACATGTAGATAGGCTAGACACAATTTCTTCAAGTGCATTCATATATTTCGTGTGGAAGCATTGATTGATTGGTTGCATACCATGATCCATCATTGCATATTTTTTCAAATCATGAATGATTGGACACGGAGTTCATTTCAAAAAATCATATTCCTACTAGGGCACACTACATAAAAAACATGTTCATATCCAGAGAATGTTTATTTTGAAGACTCAAGGATCAAA
>NW_028230308.1:0-14357 GCF_053477565.2 Lygodium microphyllum | reverse complement strand
AGAGCTATCTTTGAAGCTATTGGAACTCAACTCTGTTTTAGCACTGCCTACCATCCCCAAACAGATGGACAAACAGAGCGAGTAAATCAAATCATTGAGGATATGCTTAGGGCTTACTGCTGTCGGGAACCGAAGAGATGGATTCAGTACTTACCGTCAGTAGAATTTGCCTACAACGCTTCTTACCAGCAGAGCATTCAAATGACCCCTTTCCAGGCATTGTATGGTCATGATTGTCGAAGTCCCCTAAATTTTTCTGATCCTACCCTAAGGGTGGAAGCTTCAAGACAAATGTTGGAGGACATGGATGACCAAATAAGGTCAATAAGACAAGATATACAAGCAGCCAAAGATAGACAAAAGGCATATGCGGATTTGAAACGCCAAGAGAGGGTCTTCGGAGAAGGAGACATGGTCTTCATTCGTGTACGGCCGAAAAAGAGTCCTCTATCTCTAGGTGAATGCAAGAAGCTAAGTCCAAGGTATTGTGGACCGTATAAAATCCTCAAATGCCTGGGACCCAATGCTTATAAATTGCAACTTCCTGATAACCTAAAGGTTCACAATGTGTTCCATATTAGTCTCTTAAAAAAATATGTACCCAACCCAAATCATGTACTTGATGACCAACAAATTGTAATGCCTAGTCAAGGAGTCCTTGAACTAAGACCGGAAAAGATTTTAGATGTCAGGCAGAGACAATTGAGATCTAGAACCTTGAAAGAATGCCTCGTCCGGTGGAAAGATTATCCCGAAGAGGATGCTACCTGGATGGATGAAAGCTCTCTCAATCTTCAATATCCCCAGTTTATCTCGAGATGAGGACATCTCGATTCTTCTAAGGGGGAGAGAATGTAATATTTCCGCGCACTGCGTACCGTAAATATTAACTTCCCGCACGCCGTGTAAACCCTGTGCAAGGTTATCCCCTACATCGTATTATTGTGAGCATAATCTATACCATTCACGCTCCAAAAATGTAGCCTCCACATTGTGAATTAGAGGCTGGGGTTGAGGACCGTAAAAGTCGCGAGGGAACACCCTTTTTGAAGGGACAATTGGATAAATTTTAGGCAAATTTTTTTAATTATCCCTTCCCCCAGCCGATGCATGGCTGGAGGAGAGGGAGTGTGGGGAGGTATGGCCTAAGGAAGAGTGAGTAGGGAATGCATGAGGAGGGAAGGCCATGAGTCCTCCACGTGGTGGAGGCCTTTTCCCCCCCCCATGCCTATATAAACACCCCCTAGCTAGAGGGGGGGAGGCTAGAGGGGAAGACCGTGCAGACAGAGGCCGGCTGTAGGAGGAGGTCGCCGTGCTGCAGCAGGAGGTCGCCGTGCTGTAGGAGGTCGCCGCGCTGCAGTCCCCCAGTCCGCCAGTCCGCCGCCCGCCTGGATCACGACCCCTTCCCCCCCCCATCGACGTGCTGCTGACGACTAGAAGCTTCTTAAGAAGCTTCTAAGGGGGGGGCTTCCTTAAGTCCCCCTTCCCACTACATCCCCATAGACCCGTTCATACCCCCCTCCCCGGGACTTTGAAGAGGAGAAGGTGAAGCCCATAAAGACCTCCCACAAGACCCTTCGTAAAAGGCTTTTCGCAAAAAGACTTCAAAGCCCACAAGCCATCCGTGAATCAATTCCGTGCCAACCCGGGTTTTCCCTAAAGAACTCATAAAGCCCTCTTCCGCAAGCACCATTTATCCGAAATCTCGTAAAGGAATCTCCTGCGTACGAGGGAAAAAGGCAAAGGTCGGGAGGTTGCATGCCAAGGCAAGTCAATTCGTAGATCGCAAAGACTAACCAGAAGCCGAGACCACGCCCACGATGGCCCCAAAAAGATCACAAGGTGCGCCTGCGGAAGGTTCATCTCCGAGCATACAAGTGGATATCTCCCCGAGCCCACAAGTCCAGGTTCTTTCAAGTTTATTTTCGCTTAAAGAAATGATTAGGTGCGCTTAGTTCCATAGGGAAGAATGCATTTTTACGCTTATTTTTAATGCATGTGGCAGTGGTAAAAAGACATTTGATAAAGTATCTCTTGAAACGATAGGCAAGGTTGAAGCATGCCATGAAATTGAAACGGGTTGCCCGCCTTAGGAGACTAGCTGCATGATGCTATTTTGGTACGTTATCAAAGTAATGAGTCTAAACATATATTACTTAGGCAAAGAAATGGAATTTATAAGTGCATTTTTTCTTCTTAGACATGGTAGGAATAAGTATGTGCCGCATGTTAGGCAACATCCTCCTCGTAATGATTTCATGAGGAAAAGTTAACACCCATAAGATATTATCCGAAAAGAAATAGAAGAGAGTACGGAAATTATCTTATGGGCTTGCAAGTGGCATGTAAAATGGAATAAATTATCACTAGCTGTAGTTTTGTATGAACTTCATTGTAGCTAGGAGAACGTTGCGTATTGCATAGTCATCATGCAAAAGTGTCATTCATTAGGAGCCGCATTTAGGAGACAAAGCATAAGATTTTAAGTATAGACAATAAGGTTGTAGGCCTGACTATTTGATGTAAGTCCTAGTAGGACCTAGGAAAGTTAGTGTCCAGGTTATCAGGCATTTTTACCTTAGCAAGGAAGGATAGGGTTATTGTGAACCATGTGATGCGTAGAAGCAGTGAATCGCATGTTTACACGTATTGGTGTAATTGTAACTATTAATCTCCACTAGATCTAGTTTATTACCTTTAGGAAAGGTTCATCCGTGACGCAAGACAAGTATATTGAGTTGACTAAGTCACCTAAACCACAAGGATTCTTATGGACATGGTTGGGTCGATATGATAGGTATCTCAAGTGCTAACTAGGGTTTAGTGCAATAAGAATTCGACCTAGTTTTACACTGGTTGCCAAGTCAAAACCCGCAAACCCAAAGACCTTACACACATTCACGAGATGTCGAATCAATTGGATGCTCATGCATAAAATGATCTAAGGTTTTATCCTAAGGATCATTCGTTCAAATGATGAAACTCCGACTGGGTTGGAAAGTCCTAGGACCGTGGACCAATATAGTTAGGAATAGGTTGGGTAAGAAGACACCCTAAACCCTGCTACTCGCCTGAAGTTAATTCCGTAACCTGAATACGCCATTCAATGGGTGAAATGATCCCGTGGAAGAGATACAACACATGTACAAAAAGTTGCCACGTCGCATAGACTTGAGATTTGTCCACAAGAGAGTTTTGTCATTTCTTGGAAATGATGTTGGCAAGTTATTGCGCTAAGATAACCTACAAAAGGACGAGTAATCATCCTGTTACATCACCTTTCCTGGGAAATAGTTGCTAAGGAAAAGGAAAGTTAGGTATTTGCCTGGAAGCAATTGACCAATCAATAGATTGAAGCGATATGGTCGCTGGAATCTACCATAACAAAACCTAAAGTATTGGTAGGGTATGACCCTAACCCAAGAATGATAGGAATCTTGCCAAGTTGCAATTGATTCCGGATCGAATGCGGGTTCCATTCGGAGAAAAGGAGTCCCTCCTTAACAGTTTGCCAGCTAAACGACCATTGGAATTGATTGTGCTTGTAACAGTTTAGAAAGCACTGTTTGCATTGTTTGCTCAATGAATTAAAGGATGAAAAGATATCTAAATACTTCAGGTTGAAGGCCTGAAGGGAGAGGCAGCTTCAGTTACCCCCGACTGCCTGCCTGACCCTAACCAAGGGGGTTGTTAACCGCGCCGGGAACGTGGACCGAACCCGCCGTGAGAGGTCTCTCCGTTGATTTCTACTTGGAGCAGGAGGACGCTTGGGTGCCAGAGGGGGCTCTGGCCGTAAATCCCTCGCCTTCCGGGCCCTGCACAAGAGGCTAACGTGACTCGGGATTGGATCTCGAGGCCCGCATACTAGTCTACGGGCGGAAACTTGGATTAGTGATCCCTGGTGGATTACTGGATAGCCTTCGGGCGGATTATGAAAAGCCTACGGGCGGAACTCCTTGTATTTCAAAGATAAAAGGATAAAATGATAATAAAGAAGTTGTTTGGCATTGTTTTTCTTTATGTCCTGTGATAAGATTACGTGAAGGAACCAGTGCATAACAGGGTTAATCAAAGAAGCTGTTTGTTATATGTCAAACTAATGTGGTAGGTAATTACATAACTAAAACAAACCGAGGAAAGTGCGGAGGATGGACCATGGGTCCGTCCTATGGATGGGTGGTCCCGGTCAGCCGGGAACTTTTCTCAAAGTCTTCGGCAAACAGAGGATGATCGTCATCTCCAAAACAAGTAACGAGAACGATGACTTAGAATTAACTATTACCCAATTCACGCTGTTTTAGGGGAACGGAATGGGACTATGCCTTATGGCAGAGGGTCGAGCCTTGCATCCCTCTCGTTTCCCATTCTCCTTGAACCAAGTGCAGCGTGAATCCGCTTCGGACCTGGCGTTTCTGCGTAAAGTAGTTCGCTCGGCTCTGACGCTAGTTGCTGCTAGCCAATGACCAAACTAGAAAACCTTAATTCCGGTCGATCCTAAGTGGGAAACGGCCAGGACACTTCCGCTACGTGGCAGACGCGGAAAGACCTAGATTACAAAGCCCGTAACATTCCATGGGAGTGCCGGGCGGAGTTCTCTAGACAGCCTTCCGATGGACTGCCAAGACGTGTCCTAGAGGATTCTAGTGGACACGTTACAGTTGGTATCAGAGCCGACCAACAATGGAATTGTTTTCATGAGATTTCATTAAAAATGAAGTAAAGAAATTGTTGCTGTCCAAACATTTCCTTACCTTCAATACTGTCTTGCAGAATTACGAGGCGTGGAACAAGTTTTTGGTGTTCCGGATCATGTTTATGACGGCAATGCATTCTCCGCATTATAGGCAGAGAATTGAAATGATGAACATCCTAGACCGCATTTACAATCCATCACCTGTGTACGTGGAATGGAGATGGATGGGTGTTTTAGGGATCTATTACATAACTGCCTATCAACCTGTGTACCTTCAAATTAACTTGAAGAGAATCAAGTGGATGGAGGGTTTGAAGATCGTAAAGCTGTTCGTCTTTGTTGAGGCTCATGCAAACGCGACCCTACAGGTCGGAGGTCGAAGGGTTAACCAGAATAAGTATGTGTACGGGGAAGTGATTCAAAGAATCCCTGCCGACCGAATCAAGGTTTTGGGACGTCATGAGAAGAAGGGATATCAAAGGAAAAGATACCCTAATCTTCCAATGAACTATCGATTCCTGAAAATCGATGACCCCAATCCGTACTACTACTCAGTTCCTGTAGCTGAATGCAATAATATCTTATTCTCCTCGAATTAATGTATTAACTTGTTCCATCGCCCCAAGAAATAATTGTACCTCGAAAGGGCTATGCTGATATGAATGGAATAAAACTTTTTTTTTCCGATTGTCTTGACTATGAATATTGATAAAGAAGTAAAGTGATTTGGTCACTTGGCTGAAGGGATACGTGGACGTAGCTTCTGAAGAGTTAACAGAACTCTCGCTTCAAAGTGAAGTAGATCATGAGATCAAGCTAGTAATAGGAGCTGTGCCAATTGCGAAGAGACCCTATAGAATGTCTATATCGGAAGCAATTGAGTTGAAGGAACAACTCAAGCAACTACTGGATTAGGGCTTACGAATGTGCCTGCCACATTCAATAGGTTAATAAAGGATATCTTTAGACCATATCTTGATGATTTCGTGCTTGTCTTCTTCGATGATATTTTAGTCTATTCTAAACAGGAAGAAGATCATGAACCTCAACTACGGATTGTCCTTGAGACAATGAGGTCTCATAAGCTGTATGCAAAAATGAAGAAGTGTGCATTCTTCAAACGTCAGATTGAATATCTAGGATTCATAGTATCATCAGAAGGAATATCAGTAGACCCAGCCAAAGTCAGAGATGTGCTTGAATGGCCAATACCAGTATCCGTTAAAGAAATACGCAGTTTTCTTGGCTAGACAGGATGGTATAGGGTCTTTATCAAAAACTGTGCTTTGATTGCAGCACCTCTTACCGACTTACTAAAGAAGCAGACTTCTGTTACATGGTCAACTCCCGAGCAAAATAGCTTCGACCAATTGAAGCAATGTTTGGCATCAGCACCTATTCTGAAACTTCCCGACCTCAATAAGGAGTTCGAGGTAGTAACTGATGCCAGCATTCTTGCCTTGGGGTGTGTACTCATGCAGGAAGGTCATCCAGTAGCATACTCTTCAAGGAAATTGAAGAATCATGAAAAGAATTATGCCACGCATGATCTGGAGTTATTAGCTGTCATCCATGCTCTAAAGCTTTGGAGACACTACCTGTTGGGTAACAAGTTTACTCTAGTAACAGATCATAAGAGTCTCAAATGGATTTTTACCCAGAACGAGCTCAACATGAGGCAACGTCGATGGATCGAAGTATTGGAGGAGTATGATTTTGAAATCGAGTATCGACCGGGGAAAGAGAATGTAGTTGCCGATGCACTCAGTCGCAAGGCATTCCTAAACTCCCTAATCTTGCAGAATCCATCAACGGCCAGATCTCTGGCTACAAAGGTATCTATGCCAAGCAACCCTATACTCGAACTAGCTAAAGAAGAAGCAAGCCATGATTTGGCCTACCAAACCATGATAAAAGAAATAGCTACGAAAGAGCAGAATCTGAAGTCACAAGCTAAGTATCGGGAATTTCCCACTGATAATGGACTTGTCTATTATTACAGAACAAGGTTATGTATACCAACAAGCCAGTCACTTAAGCAGAAGATATTATGGGAAGCTCATGATTCCCCTTTCGCGGGACATCCTGGCTATGCAAAAACTCTTAATGCAGTTAGGAAGAGGTATCATTGGGAGAGACTCAAAGGTGACGTTCTCAAATATGTCACTGAATGTTTGTCTTGCCAACGTATCAAGGCTGAACATGTCATGATGCCAGGAAAATTACAACCACTTGACATTCCCCAAATGAAATGGGAATTCATCAGTATGGATTTTGTGGTGGGCTTACCCCAAGTCCAAGGAGGATACAACTCCATTATGGTTGTAGTTGACATGCTTACTAAGGTTGCACACCTGATTCCAGTAAAGACAAACTATAAAGCCTCCGACATTGCAAGAGTGTTTATCAAAGAAATATTCAAGCTACATGGGTTACCTAGAAGGATCATTAGCGATCGAGACTCTCTCTTCACTTCACAATTTTGGAGAGCTATCTTTGAAGCTATTGGAACTCAACTCTGTTTTAGCACTGCCTACCATCCCCAAACAGATGGACAAACAGAGCGAGTAAATCAAATCATTGAGGATATGCTTAGGGCTTACTGCTGTCGGGAACCGAAGAGATGGATTCAGTACTTACCGTCAGTAGAATTTGCCTACAACGCTTCTTACCAGCAGAGCATTCAAATGACCCCTTTCCAGGCATTGTATGGTCATGATTGTCGAAGTCCCCTAAATTTTTCTGATCCTACCCTAAGGGTGGAAGCTTCAAGACAAATGTTGGAGGACATGGATGACCAAATAAGGTCAATAAGACAAGATATACAAGCAGCCAAAGATAGACAAAAGGCATATGCGGATTTGAAACGCCAAGAGAGGGTCTTCGGAGAAGGAGACATGGTCTTCATTCGTGTACGGCCGAAAAAGAGTCCTCTATCTCTAGGTGAATGCAAGAAGCTAAGTCCAAGGTATTGTGGACCGTATAAAATCCTCAAATGCCTGGGACCCAATGCTTATAAATTGCAACTTCCTGATAACCTAAAGGTTCACAATGTGTTCCATATTAGTCTCTTAAAAAAATATGTACCCAACCCAAATCATGTACTTGATGACCAACAAATTGTAATGCCTAGTCAAGGAGTCCTTGAACTAAGACCGGAAAAGATTTTAGATGTCAGGCAGAGACAATTGAGATCTAGAACCTTGAAAGAATGCCTCGTCCGGTGGAAAGATTATCCCGAAGAGGATGCTACCTGGATGGATGAAAGCTCTCTCAATCTTCAATATCCCCAGTTTATCTCGAGATGAGGACATCTCGATTCTTCTAAGGGGGAGAGAATGTAATATTTCCGCGCACTGCGTACCGTAAATATTAACTTCCCGCACGCCGTGTAAACCCTGTGCAAGGTTATCCCCTACATCGTATTATTGTGAGCATAATCTATACCATTCACGCTCCAAAAATGTAGCCTCCACATTGTGAATTAGAGGCTGGGGTTGAGGACCGTAAAAGTCGCGAGGGAACACCCTTTTTGAAGGGACAATTGGATAAATTTTAGGCAAATTTTTTTAATTATCCCTTCCCCCAGCCGATGCATGGCTGGAGGAGAGGGAGTGTGGGGAGGTATGGCCTAAGGAAGAGTGAGTAGGGAATGCATGAGGAGGGAAGGCCATGAGTCCTCCACGTGGTGGAGGCCTTTTCCCCCCCCCATGCCTATATAAACACCCCCTAGCTAGAGGGGGGGAGGCTAGAGGGGAAGACCGTGCAGACAGAGGCCGGCTGTAGGAGGAGGTCGCCGTGCTGCAGCAGGAGGTCGCCGTGCTGTAGGAGGTCGCCGCGCTGCAGTCCCCCAGTCCGCCAGTCCGCCGCCCGCCTGGATCACGACCCCTTCCCCCCCCATCGACGTGCTGCTGACGACTAGAAGCTTCTTAAGAAGCTTCTAAGGGGGGGGCTTCCTTAAGTCCCCCTTCCCACTACATCCCCATAGACCCGTTCATACCCCCCTCCCCGGGACTTTGAAGAGGAGAAGGTGAAGCCCATAAAGACCTCCCACAAGACCCTTCGTAAAAGGCTTTTCGCAAAAAGACTTCAAAGCCCACAAGCCATCCGTGAATCAATTCCGTGCCAACCCGGGTTTTCCCTAAAGAACTCATAAAGCCCTCTTCCGCAAGCACCATTTATCCGAAATCTCGTAAAGGAATCTCCTGCGTACGAGGGAAAAAGGCAAAGGTCGGGAGGTTGCATGCCAAGGCAAGTCAATTCGTAGATCGCAAAGACTAACCAGAAGCCGAGACCACGCCCACGATGGCCCCAAAAAGATCACAAGGTGCGCCTGCGGAAGGTTCATCTCCGAGCATACAAGTGGATATCTCCCCGAGCCCACAAGTCCAGGTTCTTTCAAGTTTATTTTCGCTTAAAGAAATGATTAGGTGCGCTTAGTTCCATAGGGAAGAATGCATTTTTACGCTTATTTTTAATGCATGTGGCAGTGGTAAAAAGACATTTGATAAAGTATCTCTTGAAACGATAGGCAAGGTTGAAGCATGCCATGAAATTGAAACGGGTTGCCCGCCTTAGGAGACTAGCTGCATGATGCTATTTTGGTACGTTATCAAAGTAATGAGTCTAAACATATATTACTTAGGCAAAGAAATGGAATTTATAAGTGCATTTTTTCTTCTTAGACATGGTAGGAATAAGTATGTGCCGCATGTTAGGCAACATCCTCCTCGTAATGATTTCATGAGGAAAAGTTAACACCCATAAGATATTATCCGAAAAGAAATAGAAGAGAGTACGGAAATTATCTTATGGGCTTGCAAGTGGCATGTAAAATGGAATAAATTATCACTAGCTGTAGTTTTGTATGAACTTCATTGTAGCTAGGAGAACGTTGCGTATTGCATAGTCATCATGCAAAAGTGTCATTCATTAGGAGCCGCATTTAGGAGACAAAGCATAAGATTTTAAGTATAGACAATAAGGTTGTAGGCCTGACTATTTGATGTAAGTCCTAGTAGGACCTAGGAAAGTTAGTGTCCAGGTTATCAGGCATTTTTACCTTAGCAAGGAAGGATAGGGTTATTGTGAACCATGTGATGCGTAGAAGCAGTGAATCGCATGTTTACACGCATTGGTGTAATTGTAACTATTAATCTCCACTAGATCTAGTTTATTACCTTTAGGAAAGGTTCATCCGTGACGCAAGACAAGTATATTGAGTTGACTAAGTCACCTAAACCACAAGGATTCTTATGGACATGGTTGGGTCGATATGATAGGTATCTCAAGTGCTAACTAGGGTTTAGTGCAATAAGAATTCGACCTAGTTTTACACTGGTTGCCAAGTCAAAACCCGCAAACCCAAAGACCTTACACACATTCACGAGATGTCGAATCAATTGGATGCTCATGCATAAAATGATCTAAGGTTTTATCCTAAGGATCATTCGTTCAAATGATGAAACTCCGACTGGGTTGGAAAGTCCTAGGACCGTGGACCAATATAGTTAGGAATAGGTTGGGTAAGAAGACACCCTAAACCCTGCTACTCGCCTGAAGTTAATTCCGTAACCTGAATACGCCATTCAATGGGTGAAATGATCCCGTGGAAGAGATACAACACATGTACAAAAAGTTGCCACGTCGCATAGACTTGAGATTTGTCCACAAGAGAGTTTTGTCATTTCTTGGAAATGATGTTGGCAAGTTATTGCGCTAAGATAACCTACAAAAGGACGAGTAATCATCCTGTTACATCACCTTTCCTGGGAAATAGTTGCTAAGGAAAAGGAAAGTTAGGTATTTGCCTGGAAGCAATTGACCAATCAATAGATTGAAGCGATATGGTCGCTGGAATCTACCATAACAAAACCTAAAGTATTGGTAGGGTATGACCCTAACCCAAGAATGATAGGAATCTTGCCAAGTTGCAATTGATTCCGGATCGAATGCGGGTTCCATTCGGAGAAAAGGAGTCCCTCCTTAACAGTTTGCCAGCTAAACGACCATTGGAATTGATTGTGCTTGTAACAGTTTAGAAAGCACTGTTTGCATTGTTTGCTCAATGAACTAAAGGATGAAAAGATATCTAAATACTTCAGGTTGAAGGCCTGAAGGGAGAGGCAGCTTCAGTTACCCCCGACTGCCTGCCTGACCCTAACCAAGGGGGTTGTTAACCGCGCCGGGAACGTGGACCGAACCCGCCGTGAGAGGTCTCTCCGTTGAGTTCTACTTGGAGCAGGAGGACGCTTGGGTGCCAGAGGGGGCTCTGGCCGTAAATCCCTCGCCTTCCGGGCCCTGCACAAGAGGCTAACGTGACTCGGGATTGGATCTCGAGGCCCGCATACTAGTCTACGGGCGGAAACTTGGATTAGTGATCCCTGGTGGATTACTGGATAGCCTTCGGGCGGATTATGAAAAGCCTACGGGCGGAACTCCTTGTATTTCAAAGATAAAAGGATAAAATGATAATAAAGAAGTTGTTTGGCATTGTTTTTCTTTATGTCCTGTGATAAGATTACGTGAAGGAACCAGTGCATAACAGGGTTAATCAAAGAAGCTGTTTGTTATATGTCAAACTAATGTGGTAGGTAATTACATAACTAAAACAAACCGAGGAAAGTGCGGAGGATGGACCATGGGTCCGTCCTATGGATGGGTGGTCCCGGTCAGCCGGGAACTTTTCTCAAAGTCTTCGGCAAACAGAGGATGATCGTCATCTCCAAAACAAGTAACGAGAACGATGACTTAGAATTAACTATTACCCAATTCACGCTGTTTTAGGGGAACGGAATGGGACTATGCCTTATGGCAGAGGGTCGAGCCTTGCATCCCTCTCGTTTCCCATTCTCCTTGAACCAAGTGCAGCGTGAATCCGCTTCGGACCTGGCGTTTCTGCGTAAAGTAGTTCGCTCGGGTCTGACGCTAGTTGCTGCTAGCCAATGACCAAACTAGAAAACCTTAATTCCGGTCGATCCTAAGTGGGAAACGGCCAGGACACTTCCGCTACGTGGCAGACGCGGAAAGACCTAGATTACAAAGCCCGTAACATTCCATGGGAGTGCCGGGCGGAGTTCTCTAGACAGCCTTCCGATGGACTGCCAAGACGTGTCCTAGAGGATTCTAGTGGACACGTTACAGTTGGTATCAGAGCCGACCAACAATGGAATTGTTTTCATGAGATTTCATTAAAAATGAAGTAAAGAAATTGTTGCTGTCCAAACATTTCCTTACCTTCAATACTGTCTTGCAGAATTACGAGGCGTGGAACAAGTTTTTGGTGTTCCGGATCATGTTTATGACGGCAATGCATTCTCCGCATTATAGGCAGAGAATTGAAATGATGAACATCCTAGACCGCATTTACAATCCATCACCTGTGTACGTGGAATGGAGATGGATGGGTGTTTTAGGGATCTATTACATAACTGCCTATCAACCTGTGTACCTTCAAATTAACTTGAAGAGAATCAAGTGGATGGAGGGTTTGAAGATCGTAAAGCTGTTCGTCTTTGTTGAGGCTCATGCAAACGCGACCCTACAGGTCGGAGGTCGAAGGGTTAACCAGAATAAGTATGTGTACGGGGAAGTGATTCAAAGAATCCCTGCCGACCGAATCAAGGTTTTGGGACGTCATGAGAAGAAGGGATATCAAAGGAAAAGATACCCTAATCTTCCAATGAACTATCGATTCCTGAAAATCGATGACCCCAATCCGTACTACTACTCAGTTCCTGTAGCTGAATGCAATAATATCTTATTCTCCTCGAATTAATGTATTAACTTGTTCCATCGCCCCAAGAAATAATTGTACCTCGAAAGGGCTATGCTGATATGAATGGAATAAAACTTTTTTTTTCCGATTGTCTTGACTATGAATATTGATAAAGAAGTAAAGTGATTTGGTCACTTGGCTGAAGGGATACGTGGACGTAGCTTCTGAAGAGTTAACAGAACTCTCGCTTCAAAGTGAAGTAGATCATGAGATCAAGCTAGTAATAGGAGCTGTGCCAATTGCGAAGAGACCCTATAGAATGTCTATATCGGAAGCAATTGAGTTGAAGGAACAACTCAAGCAACTACTGGATTAGGGCTTACGAATGTGCCTGCCACATTCAATAGGTTAATAAAGGATATCTTTAGACCATATCTTGATGATTTCGTGCTTGTCTTCTTCGATGATATTTTAGTCTATTCTAAACAGGAAGAAGATCATGAACCTCAACTACGGATTGTCCTTGAGACAATGAGGTCTCATAAGCTGTATGCAAAAATGAAGAAGTGTGCATTCTTCAAACGTCAGATTGAATATCTAGGATTCATAGTATCATCAGAAGGAATATCAGTAGACCCAGCCAAAGTCAGAGATGTGCTTGAATGGCCAATACCAGTATCCGTTAAAGAAATACGCAGTTTTCTTGGCTAGACAGGATGGTATAGGGTCTTTATCAAAAACTGTGCTTTGATTGCAGCACCTCTTACCGACTTACTAAAGAAGCAGACTTCTGTTACATGGTCAACTCCCGAGCAAAATAGCTTCGACCAATTGAAGCAATGTTTGGCATCAGCACCTATTCTGAAACTTCCCGACCTCAATAAGGAGTTCGAGGTAGTAACTGATGCCAGCATTCTTGCCTTGGGGTGTGTACTCATGCAGGAAGGTCATCCAGTAGCATACTCTTCAAGGAAATTGAAGAATCATGAAAAGAATTATGCCACGCATGATCTGGAGTTATTAGCTGTCATCCATGCTCTAAAGCTTTGGAGACACTACCTGTTGGGTAACAAGTTTACTCTAGTAACAGATCATAAGAGTCTCAAATGGATTTTTACCCAGAACGAGCTCAACATGAGGCAACGTCGATGGATCGAAGTATTGGAGGAGTATGATTTTGAAATCGAGTATCGACCGGGGAAAGAGAATGTAGTTGCCGATGCACTCAGTCGCAAGGCATTCCTAAACTCCCTAATCTTGCAGAATCCATCAACGGCCAGATCTCTGGCTACAAAGGTATCTATGCCAAGCAACCCTATACTCGAACTAGCTAAAGAAGAAGCAAGCCATGATTTGGCCTACCAAACCATGATAAAAGAAATAGCTACGAAAGAGCAGAATCTGAAGTCACAAGCTAAGTATCGGGAATTTCCCACTGATAATGGACTTGTCTATTATTACAGAACAAGGTTATGTATACCAACAAGCCAGTCACTTAAGCAGAAGATATTATGGGAAGCTCATGATTCCCCTTTCGCGGGACATCCTGGCTATGCAAAAACTCTTAATGCAGTTAGGAAGAGGTATCATTGGGAGAGACTCAAAGGTGACGTTCTCAAATATGTCACTGAATGTTTGTCTTGCCAACGTATCAAGGCTGAACATGTCATGATGCCAGGAAAATTACAACCACTTGACATTCCCCAAATGAAATGGGAATTCATCAGTATGGATTTTGTGGTGGGCTTACCCCAAGTCCAAGGAGGATACAACTCCATTATGGTTGTAGTTGACATGCTTACTAAGGTTGCACACCTGATTCCAGTAAAGACAAACTATAAAGCCTCCGACATTGCAAGAGTGTTTATCAAAGAAATATTCAAGCTACATGGGTTACCTAGAAGGATCATTAGCGATCGAGACTCTCTCTTCACTTCACAATTTTGG
>NW_028230307.1:0-14418 GCF_053477565.2 Lygodium microphyllum | reverse complement strand
TAATCCACTGACCTTCTAGGATTTGGACAATTTGGTGAAATGTGTTTCTTTTCTCCACACCGATAACATTCCACCTCTGATCTCTGACCACTGCGAGACTGTCTTCCTCTATAATTTTGAGAGGGAAACTTCCTTGAACCGAAATTAGGACCAAACTCTCTAGGCTTGGGTCCAATATCCTGTGTGGTCATTCTGGATTCCAACAAGTTGAATCTTGCGTCTTCTTCCTTCCTTCGCCTATCATGCATCTCCTTCAGAGAGCAAATATCCTCTGTATGGTTCTTCCACAAACAGTAGGAACAGAAGGCTCTAGGAATGGTTGGTTTTCATGTACATTCAGTGGCTAAATGGCCTGCTTGATGACACTTTCCACACCAAGTATTTGACCACATCACATCTCTTCCTTCTCCTGCCACATTGGATATGCTAGCTGTATTCACTTTTAGAGTCTGCAACTACTCTGTAATCACATCCATCAACTCGTTTTTTATATTTACAATTGAGTTGGATAAATAATCCTTCAAGCTTTCTCCTCCTGAGGTACTGGCAATAGGGTTTTGAGGAGTCTCTGTAATCACTACATAAACAGGTTGGGCTGGCGCAACGGGGTCTCTGTTCTGATTCTAATTCAGAGCTCCTATTTGAACTATTGGCTATTGGCTCCAGTTGGTAGGGTTTCAAGATTATGGGAGAGAAGGAAGGAGTCTCACTTGTAGCTTTCTTGCTTGCACAATGGGGGAGTACACACAAGGGTGGAGGCTGAAAACAGTTTTCCTCTTCTTAGTTTGTGTAAGCAAAAAAGAACTCTAGTACATAGAAATAGAAGAACCCTATATATGGGTCTCAAACCAAACTCAACTAACTAAGGTGGCATACTAACTGAGCCACGAACTAGAGTAGATAAGGATAGCTTTCATCTAGCTATTATTCATGGGCGGTATACCAACCGCATTTGCAAACTGACAAGTCGGTGACATAAATGCACAACGATCACCCTGGCATATCACGAGTGGAGCTCGATATCTCAACACTCCCCTTGAGCTCAATCCCAATTCCTGCACACCAAGCAGGTCTCTGAACTTGCGTAGCTTCTCTGCGCCCAATGCCTTCGTAAACATGTCAGCTACCTGATCCTCTGTGCTGACATAAACAAGATCAATAAGACCTAGTAAAATCCTCTCCCGCAATAGTGATAATGCACCTCAATGTACTTTGTTCTAGCATGATAGACTGGCTTATTTGCCAAGTGTATACTGCTCATGTTGTCACAATAAATGACAGCTGGCCCATCTGTAGGCTGATGCATATCATAAAGTAGCTTATGCAACCAAGCTACCTCACATACAGCCATTGCTGCACCCCTGTACTCAGCCTCTGTGCTCGACAAGGCAACTGTAGGCTCTTTCTTGGTGCTCCAAGTGACTGCAGCACTCCCAAAAGAGAACACATATCCACTGGTAGATCGTCTATCAGAAATACTACCAGCCCAATCAGCATCAGTGTATCCATACAATTGTATCTGAACCCTAGTCTCATAAAGTAGTCCATACTGCAATGTGGACTTCACATACCTAAGTATGCATCTAGCCGCATCTAAATGCGGTTTCCTTGGAGGCTGCATAAACAGACTTACCAATCCAACAACATAGCTCAAATCTCGCCTGGTAATAGTTATATAAATCAAACTTCCTTATATGTGTCTGTACATAGTAGGGTCTTCCAGAAGCTCACTTGCATTTGCGCTCAGCTTCACATTCTGCTCCAAAGGAACTGAAATAGCCTTACAGCCTGTCATCCCATATTTGGACAGCATGTCCAATCCATACTGCCTCTGCAAGAGTCGTATCCCACTTGGTGATCTAATCACCTCAATGCCCAAGAAATAACACAGCTCTCCCAAATCCTTCATCTCAAACTTTTGCTTCAATAGCATTTTCACATGAAGGATATCTTCATCACTATCACCTGTGATAATTGAATCATCAGCATAAATGACAAGTAGCATAATACATTTCTCTGTTTTTCTCACATAAAGTGAGAAATCTGCCTTGGAAATCTGAAAGCCAATAGTGACAAGATACTATTCTATCTTGTCAGACCATGCTCTAGGTGCTTGCTTCAAGCTATACAAGGCTTTCTTCAACCTGGAAACAAACTCAGGATGAACAGCATGCACATAACTTGGTGGCTGCTCCATATAGACCTCTTCTTGCAAATCACCATGCAAGAAGGCATTCTTTACATCCATCTAATGTAAAGACCATTCTTTTGATGCAGCCATAGCAATGACTGCTCTTACGGTTGCCATCCTTGCAACCGGATTGAATGTTTCTTCATAATCAATGCCATCTGTTTGTGCATACCCCTTGACTACTAATCTTGCCTTGTATTTGTTCATAGAACCATTTGCATTGTGCTTCACCTTATAAACCCACTTACAACCAATCGCATTCTTATCTTTAGGCAAAGGTACCAATTCCCATGTAGTATTTACTTCCAAGGCATCCATTTCTTCATCCATGGCTTTCTCCCGTTTTTCTTTTCCCATGGCTTGCTCAAAAGAAGTGGGTTCTAGTTCCTGTATCACTTTGACCATATATGCATAGTGAATGGCTGTAAATCCATCATATTTCAGCCTATCCACAGGATACCTAGCTCTGGTAGACCTGCGCAAAGTAGGTTCACTCCCAGGTGCTCTCAAAACATCCCTGGTCCTCCTTACTCCAGGTGTAACAATAGAAGGAATATCCAACTCATCATCAATGCTCTGTTCTGAGCCACTGGATTCACCATCCACATAAGAGTGACATGCATTCATATCAAACATGGGCTGATCTACCTTCTCTTTTCCTTTTCGTGATACCTGCATACCACTATCTGCATTGCTTTGAGAAGATTCTCTTGATCTTAATCCGCCTGTCCATGGTGAAGAATGTGAACCACTGCTAGAGGACGCTCCTAGTCCACTAATATCTTGTGATTGTTGCTGTGAATTCTGTGCAGCATTACCATTTTATGCATCTACATTATCAATCACATTTACTGGTTTATACCAGCTACTCATCTCATCAAAAACATCTCTGCTCACTGTAAACTTACGAGTAGATGGGTTATAGCATCTATACCCTTTCTGCTGCAAAGAGTAACCAATAAAGATGCACTTCTCAGCTTTTGGATCCAACTTAGATCTCAACTCATTTGGCACATGAACATAGGCAATGCAACAAAAAATTTTCAAATGAGAAATATCTAGTTTCCTACCAATATACCTCTCCTCTGGAGTCATCCCATGTATTGCTGCAGTGGGAGTCCTGTTCATTATGTAGACTACTGTAGCAACTGCCTCAGCCCAATAAAAATCTGGTAGTTCTTTTTCATTGAGCATGGCACGAGATACCTCTCCAATATGCTTGTTTGTTCTTTCTGTAATTCCATTTGTTGTGGGGTATGACTGGATGAATATTGCTGCTTTATGCCATGCTCCTGCAGGAGCCTTGCAAACTCATTTGAGGTACTCTCCCCCTCCATCTGACCTTAGGCATTTTATTTGCAAGCCTTTTTCTTTTTCAACCATAGCTTTAAGAGTTTTGAAATGCCCAAAAACTTCACTTTTCTTTTTCATAAAATACACCCAAACTTTTCTGCTATAGTCATCAATAAAAGTGACAAAATAATGACAACCTCCAAGAGATGCAGCTTTAGTAGTCCACACATAAGAGTGGATTAATTCCAATGGCTTCTTACTCTCTTGAACACGTCTAGGAAATGGTTTCCTTGCATGTTTTCCAAATTGACAGGCTTTACATACCTTATGCATTTCTGCAACCTTGAATTTAGGCAATCCTGCAACAATATTTTGGGCTTGAATTGATTTAAGTCACTGTACATTAACATGACCAATGCGTTTATGCCAGATATCAATATCTGCAACTACACTGGTCCCATGTGCAAACATTGCTGCACTCAATTCAGGCATGTCTGCATCCAACGTAAACATTCTACCCTTCTTCTTTCCTTTTGCTATCAAGCGACCTTTATTTTTCATATTCTCAACAAAGCATCCATGAGGATTAAATCTGACCTGCAAGCCCTGCTCAACCATTTGACCAACAGAAACCAGATTCTTAGTGATATTCGGGGCATGAAATACATCGGACATGTATTTCTTTTTCCCATCCTGCATAGACAAAGGAAATTTTCCAATCTGCACAATAGGATGTGCAATATCATCACCAGTCTCCACAAATCCTGGTTTTTCCATTTTCTTACATCCTCCATCCATTCTGCATGACTTGTCATGTGGTTTGATGCACCTGAGTCAACATACCATACATCGTTGCTTTCTTCTACACTTGTCACATAATTGTTCATGTGTTGTACCATAAACAAATGCTCATTTCTGTCATCACCCTTTCTACTAGAAGATGCATAATTCCCTTGTTGCAATTTTCCATTCATGATGTCATTCTGCTTTTTATAGCAGTCTTTAGCCATATGACCCATTTTACCACAGTAGTAGCATTCAACATTACTGTTTGCATTTTGGCCTCTTTGCCATCCACCACGACCTCTTTGGCTCCTCCTGCCTCTAGAGTTACCACGTCCTCCTCCATAGGACTAGTTTTCTTGAGTTTGCTACATATTCTGATTTCTACCACGACCTCCAGATCGGCCTCCTCTACCTCTGCCTCTACCTCTTCCAGCATTTGAGTAGAAGACAGCTTCTTTTGAAGTTCCTCTTGAAGAAGATGCACCACCATTTCTCTGCTCCTCAGAAATTAGAAGAGCAATCAACTCCTCAAAATCAGGAAATCTTTCACGGACGGAAATGGATGTTCGGAACTGTGTATAATCCTTTCCTAGACCATTCAAGGTCACAGAAACTAAATCATCATCTTTCACTGGCAACCCAATGGAAGCAAGTGCATCTGCAATCTTCTTCATCTTCATGTGGTAGTCATTGATGCTCATATTTTCTCTTTGCACATTGTGCAACTCTTGCTTGAGCTGCATTTTCCTGGCTTACGTATTTGTGCTATATATTTTTGACAAAGTATCCCATGCCTCCTTTGGCGTACTTGCATCCTGAATATGCACAATCATAGAGTCTGATATACTAATAGACAGCTAGTACATAACTTTTCTGTCTCTCTCATGCCATCCTTTAAATGCCTGCATTTGCTGTTGATTGGGAACATCAGGAAGAAGTGGTTCTTCTTCATTTCCTGCAACAAATTCCCAATATCCTTTTTCCATAAGGAAATTTGTCATTCTGAACTTCCATGCTTGGAAGTTGTTCTTGTCAAGCTTTTCAGTGACAATCTGTGAAAGAGAATCATACGCCATTACAGAACACTGCAAAAAATTCTGTCACTGCAAAAAATACAGCTTCAGCCTCACAAGGGCAAATCTGCAAAAATGACGAAAGTGGTATTTGACCACACAGTCACTTCCTAGTGACAATTTTGCATCAACAGGCAAAAATGATGATTCTGTAACTCCCAATGTCTCTGAGCACAGGCATACGATGCAATTTCTACATTACTTTTCACCGATCTGTAGAACAGTGGTCGCACAGCATAAAACAGGGCCTTTTCCTGAGTGCTTGCAGAAAACTTCCGCCTCCAAAACAAGCCCCGCAATGGCCTCAAATAAAAAAAACAGGGTAACCAAGGGCTAAAGCCTTTGCCTGCAACATATATTGCCCTCTTGCTTCACCGCGAAGGATGTCTCAACCTGAGACAATGCACTCTTGCACTTTCTGGCTCTGCTACCTATGCAGAGACTTGCTCCCAAAACAGAAGAATGAAAGCAACACTGGTCCTCTTACCAGAACACCGCGAACTTGGCTTGCTTTCTTGAGCTCCTTACCACGAACAAGGCTCTGATACCATGTCAAGATTGTGGGAGAGAAGGAAGGAGTCTCACTTGTAGCTTTCTTGCTTGCACAATGGGGGAGTACACACAAGGGTGGAGGCTGAAAACAGTTTTCCTCTTCTTAGTTTGTGTAAGCCAAAAAGAACTCTAGTACATAGAAATAGAAGAACCCTATATATGGGTCTCAAACCAAACTCAACTAACTAAGGTGGCATACTAACTGAGCCACGAACTAGAGTAGATAAGGATAGTTGTCATCTAGCTATTATTCATGGGCGGTGTACCAACCGCATCTTCAACTGACAAGTCGGTGACATAAATGCACAACGGTCACCCTGGCATATCACGAGTGAAGCTCGATATCTCAACATAGGGTTCCACTGTTGCTACTGATTTGGCATTGGGAAAATTGGTTGGGACCATTGTTGTTGTGGTTGAACCATCATTTGAGGCATTGATTGTGGCCACTGTGGATTTGGTGCACTGTACTGTGATACTGGGGGCATCTGTTGGTAGGGGTAGGGGATTGTCCCTAGGATTGCATTTGGTGGGTACATCATTCCTGAAATCAGAGGAGGTAGGTCTCCTCTTCCTCGATTCATCACCAATCTAGCTTCCACTTCATCGTACAGTCTTGCACCTTCGGTTGCAGCTTGCAGTGTGGCTCGTCTTTGCAGCTCCACAAACTTACGGACTTCTGGTTGTAATCCTCTGAGAAACACTCCCTTCTGAATGCCATCATCTAGATTATGGTTAGTCCATCTCTTCAGGATGGATTCCATTCGTGAGACATAAACTTCTACTCTTTCTCTAGAGGACCGAATTAAATTCATAAATTCCTCTCGCATCCATTCTTCAAAACCTTCACGCCTGAATTTAGCGAGGAAGGCCAACTTCAGGTCGTCCCATGTGCCAAAAGGTCCTACTGCTTGTCTCTCATACCATGAAACGCTGCGCCCTTGAAAGTGGTGGGAAATATTGCTAACCAATGCTCAAGGGTTCTGGCATTGTTAGCCACACATGCTACCATAAACTCTGCTACATGAAGATCGGGGTCTTCATTGTACTCTCCCTTAAAAACTGGCAATGGAACTACATTCGCTGGCTTGTCATCAATATTTCTAGGACGGATCTGGCTTGGAAGTGGACCTCTAGCAGGAGGAGGAAGGGCTTGATGTGCCATTGGGACTTCTTAAAGAGTTCCGCAAGGGCGTCAAAGGCGGCTTCTGCTGCGAGCTCGTTCTCAGCTTTGATTTTTGCTTTCTCTCTTCTCACGTACCTCTGGACTCGTTCTAACGCTTGTCTCTTTATTGCGTCATTCATCAGGGGGTTGGCTCCACTATGTTGTTAGTGCTCCACAGAGGGATAACAGAAGGTTTCAGTCTCTGGAGGGCCCTCTTGCCAACGTTTCTTCTACTTCTTCCTTTTCAACGTCTTTGAATTCTACTTTCATGCCATTGCACAGAGGAAGGTATTCGGTTCTGAAGGTGTCAAAATGCATGCGTCTAAGTATTGTGGTGGTGCCATCATCATAGTAATGCCAGCTTTTGATGGTTTCAACAGTGTATGTTGTTAAAAACACTCTATCTACCAACTTCCAGTGGGTTGACAATTGAACAAACAGAAGATTATCAGTGCACCAAGCATCCCATGTATCTTGCTGTTGAGCATCCACGAACAAATTCCAGCTTTTTTCCTTCTTGTCTTCGTGAACCTCTACAGACCAAGACTCCTGAAGCTTCTTCACAATCTCCCATTTGATGATGTCTGGAAACTTCTCAATGAATGCCAAATCTTCCATGGATGGTCATTCTCTCCGTTTCCGCTCTTCAGTTTATTCCCAAACTGTTTGCCACCAAGATGCAAGTTTCTACTGCTTCAACAAGAAGAGGAAACTGTCCACCACATAGAGCATGCATCATGATGGTGATATGTTTCCGCCATTGTGGGATGAACTTCTTGTGGAAAGTGGCTTTGATTATGAGAAATTCCAACTCTTCAGTGGAAGAAGGAACTTTACAAACATCCATTGAATTCTTCTCTTCTTGGCAATGCCATTTCCTTCATTTTCAACCTCTTCTGGTGCTTGTTGATGGCAAGTATTTCCTCGGCTGCGCATCAAAAACATGGAGCCCCAAGAGGAACACCAAGGAAAAGGGAATTCTCTTGCAAGAAAATCTATCTTGTAACATCAACAAGCTTTTTTATTAGGTTTTATATGATCACAATGAAGAAAAGAACACCAGGCACAACAAATCTTCATGCAGCATCATGTAGATCTCCTACGGATTTGATAGAATCAACCATATTCTTCAACATCTTCACAAAATCCATCAATAGAACAAAGAAAGAAAAGGAATACACCATCTTTAAATGGAAATACATCACATAGTATTCATCTTCAATGTCTTCATAGTCTTCTCTCTCAATCTCTCACATACAATTATACTATTTTGATAGATTTGGCTATCTCTGAGTCTCTTTCTCTCTCTCCATCAATAATACATCATATCCTCACTATAATCACTCAATAATAACCCCCAATAATCCTTCTTAGGTCGTGAATGCACCTCCCAAGAGGTATGTCTGATATGAAGAGGCACTAGAGCCACTACAATGTCTTTTCATAGCTCACCACTGTCACTTCACTCCAGTCTTTACTTGAGTCTTCAACAGCTACTTCTTTGACTTCTTTTAGCTCTTTTGCACTTGTATTCACCTCTTTCCAAGGCTAGAAAACTTTCCCAAACTACACTCTCATCCATTAGAACACATACAGAAGCATACAGAAGGTCTACAGAGGCTCACCAGAAGCTCATCAGAGAGTTACAGAAGGTCAACAGAAAGCATCAGAACCACATAACTCATATCAAAACCATTCCAAAACATAAAAAATCACTCAATAAGCTTTCAAACAATCTCAAACCCTATCAATCAATATTCCATCCTTCCTTACAGAGAGAAAACAGAATAAAACAGAAGCTCAACAGAACCAATCTGGACCAAACAGAACATATTAGAACATCATCAGAACTTCACATCTCTACTAATAAACATCATGAGCTTAAGAAAACCATTCCAACCTATCCAAAAACTCTCAAAACACTTCCAAAACAATCAATCATCTCATAAAATCAACCATTCAGCTCTCAAAAACAACAAAAATCAACCAAAAAATAGGTCATTTTAACACTCAATATTGGCATTTTAAAGCAGCTACTAAATTCGAAAGTCAGAAAGCATGTAATGGAGGCCATTACCAAAAATCCACTCATCTAGTTAGATCACAATTGTGAGGCTATTTTGTACTCCAACCAGGCCAGAACCACTTGTAGCCAAGTGTGAACATACAATGTAACGTGCCTGCTCCTCAATTCACGGGACATGTCTTAGCAGTCTATTGAGAGATATTTATAGAAGACGCCGCCCGGCACTCCCAAGGAATGACACAAGGTTTTCCAACTAGGGTCTCTTGAGTTTACCTTGCAATGGAACTTATCCGGCCGTTCCCACTAGGATCGACCTGAAGTCCGACTTTTCCTAACGTTTCTCGTTAACATTTCCTTTGAGGAAAGCTCTTGGCTAACCGAGACCACCCTTCCATAAGATAGACCCATTGGTCACATCCACCATGCTTCCCTCCGGGGTTGTTTTAGTTATCTAATTACCTACCACATTATGTTTGACACATAAAAGTAGCTTCCTTAATTAACCCGTTAATCACAGGTTTCTTTATGTAATTTAGGGCATTGACACAAAGACAAGATAAAACAAGATCAAACCCTTCCTTAACTTATCTTCAGATTGATGTTTGTCTCCTGCCCATACAGGAGAATTAAGTGTTCCTTTCTGCCTCCATAGAAAAATCGTTCGTCTTCCGACCATTAAAAACTTGAAGGTTTATCCTACCAAGATTCTGCCTTGTAACTAGTATCAAGGCCTTGAGATCCTTATGCCAAGTAATTTCCACGGAGAGACCTCTCGCGGCGGCGGGTTCGGTCCACATTCCTCGCGTAGATTCATAACCCCCTTGGTTAGGGTTTGGTGGTTTGTGAGGGGGGGGATAGCTAGCGCCATCTTTCCTTAGTTATCCCTTTAGGAAATGAACCACAGCTGAAGCACCCAGCTTAAAAACAATCACTAGGGAAAACATCCCTTTTGTTTCCATGGCAATCAGTCATCTCAGACCCAGCCATGCAATCATCAAACACACCCCACTTGGGTTAACATCCAAAACCTCATTAACAAACGGTTGAATGCACAACCTCTTGATTTAAAGCATCGCAATCCCATCGCATGCACAATCAGAATTTAACTTGGATGTATCAAAACACTTGCTCAAGGGATTTACAACCTTTTCAAACAACCAAGCATAACTTGGGTCAACAATCCATTTAGGGTTAGGTGACCAGCTTCAATTAAGCTAGGAGCATATCCATTTGCAATAGTCCATAGCATGATCGATAAAACAATTCGCAGGCAATTATACTTATTTCTAATGCACTGGATCTCATGAAGGTCTAGGTTTCTATCCATCGAAAACTATCATTTCATGTGTGTCATGATCGCGAAGCATGATTTCTAAATGACTATTCATGCACTAAACTTGTTTAAAAGCTATTATTTTATGTGAAATAATACGAAAACCTTATCATTTTATGTGTGTAAAAGCTATCATTTCATGCATATAAACTTATGTGAACTCCATACCCTATCATTTGGTGCATGCAACCTAGCGCCTAAGACTCGTCCGTGTTCCATGCACGTAGCTAACCCCTTCGTTTCTTTCACGAGAAATAAAATGTAATTAATTACAAAGCTTTAAGAACCTGGGTTTGATTTGTGAACGTAGGGGCATTCGTCACGTTGGTTGCTCCGCTTGCCTCTCCCACATTACCGGTACAAAAGGTAGCTTTGGCATCTACGCTTCCCGTGGCTTTCTTCTTGGGAGCCATTTGCCCTACGGAGATTGGACAGTCTGGACTTTGACGGATTTGAAAGACGACAGGTTCGGGTAGGAAAGATCGCTGGATGGGGGTCCTTCGCGTGGGGGGAGGTTTGAGTGTGGTTCCTTGAAGTTACTCACTAACTCCCACTCCCTCTCTTGTTTGTCTCTCTCTCTCTCTCTCTCTCTTCTTCTCTCTCTCCTTCTCCTCTTTCCCTTCTCTCTATCCTTCCCTTTTTCTCTCCCTCTTCTCTTCTCTCTCCCACTCCTTCTCTCCTTCTCCTTCTCTCCCTCTTCTTCTCTTTTCTCTCCCTTCTTCCTCTTCTTCTTCTCTTATTCTCTCTCACTTCCTCCTACCTCTTCTTCTTCTTCTTCTTCTCTCTCTCCCTCCTTCTCTTCTTCTTTCTCACTTCTTCTCTTCCTCTTCTCTCTCTCCCTCCTTCTTCCTCTTCTTCTCTCTTCTTCTCTCTCACTTCCTCCTATCTCTTCTTCTTCTTCTTCTTCTTCTTCTCTCTCTCCCTCCTCCTCCTCTTCTTCTTCTTCTACTTCTTTCTCCCCTTCTCTTCTCTCCCTCTTCCTTCTTCTCCTCCTCTCTTCTCTCCCTCTTCTTCTCCTTCTTCTTCTCCTCTCTCTCCCTCTTCCTTCTTCTCCTCCTTCTCTTTCCCTCTTCTCTCTCTTCTTTTTCTCCCTTCATCTTCTTCTTTTCCCTTACTCTTCTTCTTCTCCTCTCTCTCCTCTTCCTCTCCTTCCCTTCTCTCCTTCTCCTTCTCCTTATCTCCCTCTACTCTTCTTCTCTTCTCTCTCTCCTTCCCCTTCTCTCCTTCTCCTTCTCTCCCTCCACTTCTCTTCTTCTCTTCTCTCTCCCTCCTTTCCCTTCTCTCCTTCTCCTTCTCTCCCTCTATTTCTCTTCTTCTCTTCTCTCTCTCCTTCCCTTCACTGGTGCGCAGATCGGACGCAGGTAGCTCACGTAGTGAATTCCCAAAGGTCCCCAAGAACAAAGCACTCTACTTTTTAGCACAAAAACCAATGTAAAAGCAAGCACGACATGAGACAAGAGACAAATTGGGTTGAATCTCCCCCATGCCTTGTGTGAGCGCTTCACAAAGCATGTATTTAATATATATTTTCCATCTTTTTGCTCAAAAATAGCCCAATTACAAAAATATGACAAGCTTTTAGCTTTTGAGTTTGCTTTGTACCAAAAATAGGAAAATAAAGCTAATGGACGGTGCCCATAGAGTCTGGCACGCCCAATCTCAATATCCAAATAAAAATAACATATCCAGGCGCATAAGCGCATACAAAATAATAATAAATAGTCGATGTCTCTATAGACATAATCAAAATATAGGCGTGGCGCCTATCAAAATATAGTCCAAAGATCGGAAACCCGCTAGACTCCAATGCTTTCCTCCGCCACTGCTGCTATCTCTACACATCAACTGAAGCATTCACAATCGTTAGTAAAATAACACAATTAAACCGACAAAAGTGAATACCTAGCAGTCTTCAACTACATAAATAAATCAACTGGTTAGAAATAAATCCTAACCTTAATTTATTACGAGTGCGCACTCTAAACTCATAAACATTTATTAATTTAATATGCATTTTGCGGAATCACCCGCTATGGAATCACCCATGTACACACTAAATTAATGAAACGCCCGAAAAGGACAGGCGTCCCCATCAACTTCTTGCACAAAGAATCCTCTTTGCGTATGAGCCCCGGTCATCTAAGTTTACGGAATCCACCGTAAAACCTCACGGAATCCACCGTGGAATATGCCTCCTGGCATCATACCCCCGGGGTGGGATACCACTGGTGCGCAGATCGGACGCAGGTAGCTCACGTAGTGAATTCCCAAAGGTCCCCAAGAACAAAGCACTCTACTTTTTAGCACAAAAACCAATGTAAAAGCAAGCACGACATGAGACAAGAGACAAATTGGGTTGAATCTCCCCCATGCCTTGTGTGAGCGCTTCACAAAGCATGTATTTAATATATATTTTCAATCTTTTTGCTCAAAAATAGCCCAATTACAAAAATATGACAAGCTTTTAGCTTTTGAGTTTGCTTTCTACCAAAAATAGGAAAATAAAGCTAATGGACGGTGCCCATAGAGTCTGGCACGCCCAATCTCAATATCCAAATAAAAATAACATATCCAGGCGCATAAGCGCATACAAAATAATAATAAATAGTCGATGTCTCTATAGACATAATCAAAATATAGGCGTGGCGCCTATCAAAATATAGTCCAAAGATCGGAAACCCGCTAGACTCCAATGCTTTCCTCCGCCACTGCTGCTATCTCTACACATCAACTGAAGCATTCACAATCGTTAGTAAAATAACACAATTAAACCGACAAAAGTGAATACCTAGCAGTCTTCAACTACATAAATAAATCAACTGGTTAGAAATAAATCCTAACCTTAATTTATTACGAGTGCGCACTCTAAACTCATAAACGTTTATTAATTTAATATGCATTTTACGGAATCACCCGCTATGGAATCACCCATGTACACACTAAATTAATGAAACGCCCGAAAAGGACAGGCGTCCCCATCAACTTCTCGCACAAAGAATCCTCTTTGCGTATGAGCCCCGGTCATCTAAGTTTACGGAATCCACCGTAAAACCTCACGGAATCCACCGTGGAATATGCCTCCTGGCATCATTCACACTGCTCATAGGGGAGGGCGCAGTTGTCAACGAATGGGGGGGGGGTTTCAAATGTCACCCACAGGGGGGTTTCCCTGCTGAGAGCTTAGGTGTGCGCAGTTGTTGCTGCTGCAAGTGGGGGGACTCTTTCCAATGGAAGCCCAGGGGGACTGCGATCACCAAGGTAGACGGAGGGGCACCTATCTCTGACGGGGGCGGACTGTGGCTCACGGGCAGTAGGGGGCCACCTGCATAGAAGATGGAGGGGGGCGTGCTACAGGAGAGCTCTCTCCTCTTCTCCTCATAGCTTGGGAGGGGGTTGGATGCCCCCCCATGTCCCACGCTTCTCTCTCTCTCTCTCTCCCCATCATGCACACGGAAGGGGGAGAGTTCCTTTTTTTAAAATTCAAAAAAGTTGAAAAATCTAGGGGGGGTGAGTTCCTATGGGGGGGAAGGCACGGGGGTCACGAGGGGGGGGGGAGGAGACATTACATCCTCTCCCCCTTAGAGGAATCGAGATGTCCTCATCTCGAGATAAACTGGGGGAGATAGGCGCTAATGGGGCTTACTATTGAGATATCGAGCTCCACTCGTGATATGCTAGGGTGACCGTTGTGCATTTATATCACCGACTTGTTAGTTGCAGATGTGGTTGGTACACCGCCCATGAATAATACTAGATGATAGCTATCCTTATCTACTCTAGTTCTTGGTTCAGTTAGTATGCCACCTTAGTTATTTGAGTTTGGTTTGAGACCCATATATAGGGTTCTTCTATTTCTTTGTACTAGAGTTCTTTTGGCTTACATAACTAAGAAGAGAAAAACTGTTTTCAGCCTCCACCTTTGTGTGTATTCCCCCATTGTGCAAGCAAGAAAGCTACAAGTGAGACTCCTTCCTTCTCTCCCACAATCTTGACATGGTA
>NW_028230306.1:0-14431 GCF_053477565.2 Lygodium microphyllum | reverse complement strand
GGGATGTGGGACGAGGCCGGTTCGCCCGGGTTAAGTGAGCTTCATGCCATCATGCAAAGTGGCACAACTGGCTCCTCAGTTGGCATGGTTGCGGCTTTAGCATCCTGCTAATGTGGTTCTTCCTCATCCGAGAATGGTAGGTCAATGGTTGCCAAAACGTGCATCCAATCCCTCTCATCCTCAGGGCAAGGAATATATCTAGCGAGCGATCCATAGGGTTTGGTTGTTTGAGTATCGCCTTTTAGCATAGCCGAGATGGCAATTAGGCCAACAGGTGTCGTCGTCCAAGTGTCCATCTCTACCCTCACTGCACTAGTTCTATTCCCTAGGAAAATCAACCCATTTTCCCAATCCTCTATGACACGTGCATTTCTCATCCAAGGTCGGCCTAATAGTATGTCGTAATCCACTCCCTTCATGACAATGAAGTTTACCGAAAACTGCACACCGGCAATCTTTACCGGCCAATTCTTTAAGACCCCAAACAGTCTTACCCTCATTCTGTTTGCTAACGTGACATTAAATCTAGCAGTCTCTACAGGAGGGTTTCCCCATGCCTCTAGGACTGCATGGTTTAGCACACTAACATCGGCGCCTGTGCCTACAATCCTTTTTCGAGTCATGTCTCCTAAGGCTAGGACGGGCAAAACGGCGTGCTTTTCAATGCCTTCCCAAAAAGCATTGACGTGCAAAGACTTAGGATTTGAGTGTAGAGTTAGACTTGGGATCCGTGTAACTGCATCATGATCTTGCGGATCAGCACCCGCAAGTCTTGTGTGTCCCTCGATCAAGTCTTTTAACTCCTGCCACAATGAATGATTTTGCCTAAGCAGATCCTCCAAGCTTAGAGTTACTAAAGTGGACAACAAGGTTGTGAGGAGGTTACTGGACCCTTGTCTTCCTCTGAGACTAGCAGTTCTAGGCCATGCGTTCTGTCTGCCCTAGTAAGTTTCCCCCTGGCCTTGCTGCTGAGTTGCTCCCAGTGGTGCAGGTATGCTCCCAACCTGTGGTTTTGAGGGTGAGACTGGTGTGTCACACTGGAGAAGTCATCCATAGGATCTTCCAATATAGGTTCGGCATCCTCGAGGTGCTTTTGGGCATCCTTGACCCACTCCTTGACCTTGGCTATAGCCTCGAGTTGTCATTTGGGGTGGGGATATTCCCCTACCTTGGCACTCCCTAGCTCAGCTATCTTAGGAGCTGAGGTCTCTGCCTCTACGTCTGTGACCTTCTTTCCCGTTGCTAGCGCAGTCATTTCCTCGGTTTTAAGGGTTATCTTTGCATCGGTTCTCTTTTTCCGTCTCCTCCAGCTTTTCTTCCCCATTGAGGTTGCATCAAGGTTACTTGGCCCTGGCAAGGAGATGCCTGCTTGTTTCGTTTGAGCTCGCGTCATAGCATGTACTGGGATGGGCGTATCCTCACTATCAAAAGTTTCCACTCCAAAGAGTCCCAAAGGCATCGATGGCATGTTGGCAGAGCTGGTTGATGGCTTCCGCCTAGGACAGTCAGGAAACAGATGTATGATTCCACACTCTGCGCATCGGAGATCCTCTTTGTCCTTGTTAGCTTGTTCTCACTTTGGACAACGTGATGAAATGTGGCCTGGGTGGCCGCAAGTCCAGCATGTGATTGGATCCTGGCTGGGCCCACCAAAGCCTCTGCCTCTTCCTCTTCCTAAAGCCATCATCGGCACTGGCCGATAGTCCATCAGGACTGTGTTGCCCTCCTCGTCATAGGATATGTACCGATTGACATATGTCTCTTCCTCATTAGGCTCCTCCACAAAGTGAACAGAAGCATCGCTAGATGGGTGAGTCACAAAAGGCCCTGGTGGCCTAGGTATACCAGTTGGGTTCATCTCCAGCCTAGGTACGGCAGGTCTTGAGTCAGTCGGTGCTGGAAGAGCTAACTGGGCTCCCCTGCCAAAGAAATTAGGTGGCCTATTACCTAAGTATGGAGGGTTGTACTGCTGTGTGTGTGGGAATCTCCTCGGCATTCTGCAATGCACTGCATCATGCCCGAATCTATCGCAATTTGAGCACGGCCGAGATCTAGGATCTTGACACTCAACTGGGAGATGATTGCCACCGCAGTACACGCATTGTACATGCAATCTCACAGGCTTCCTCACGAGCTGTTGCAACCGTGCAATCTCCATTCTCATCTCTGCCATCCCTTGGTCGTGGTCTACACTCTTTCCCTTATCCTGCACGCTAGCAGTTGCTTTTTCCCCCAAAGTGGTTGATCTCTCATGGTCCCTCTGGCTTGCACTATCTCGGTTGGTAGTCCTCATGCTACGTTCCCTGAGTTGATAATCTACGCGTATTGCCTCCTCGAAGACTCGAGCTAGCACATCTCGTTGTAAGGTGGAGTTACTAGCCAAAGCCTTGTAGAGCTCCTCACTCCGAATCCCATTCATGAACACTGTAGACACTGCCCTCTCGGTAGGTCGCTCATTGGTAGGGATTCTCTTGTAGAGTCTGCGCACCTGAGTGACGTAATCCCTAACGTCCTCCTTCTCCCTTTGACTAATGATATTCATCAACCTAACAATGAGGTTATCTAAATACCCCGCCTCCGAAAACCTCTTGATGAAGAGGCCCTTAAGGCAAGCAATGTTTGTACGTTCTGCATCATCCAGACTAGAATACCAGGTCCTCCCCTTGTCGCCTAAGCACAGGCCGAAGGCTTGAGCTTGCTGCACAGGGTCAGTAAGACCGTTTGCCTCACATACTTGCTCGAACTGCTCCATGAAGCTGTACGGGTCACTGCTAGGTTCGTATCGAGCTAGTTGTTTTGCTACTATGGGGATTCTAGCCTGCCCTTTAGCCCCTTGTGTGACTCCCAATCTTGACAGTAGCGCAGTGGCTAGGGCAGTAGCACTTTGTTCCATGGATGTATTGTCCATGAGTCGCTTTGCCACCAGTTCACTCAATGTCATACCAGCCTCTGCTGCCCGTTCTCTCTCTACGTTCGGTCTGGACTTGGCTGCCCTAGCTAGGTCTAGTACTCGTCTAGCCTCGTACATATCCACGTCTTGCTACAGCCTTCTAGCCCTTTGCTCATGGTTGTAAGCAATTATGCCTTCTAGCGCTCTCTTGATAGCTCTTCTCTCTTCTTCCAGGTTAGCTACCACTTCCTCTATAGGTCTGCCTTGGATCACGGTCCTGGTGAGTAGATCGTAGTCGTGGACCAGTTCCTGGACCGAGGTTGGAAATTCTCCTAAGTCTAATTGGTCTTCCCCTTGTTCGCCTCTTGATCCCGACATTGTTTCTACTTCCAGCTCCATGAGGGTGTCAATGAATCCAATCAGCTCCGGCAGCTTCCACTCCTCTATCTTGTTGCTTCCCGTATCTTCGTGTCTTCTCCAGGTACTGCTAATAGGGCACTCATGCACCCGTCTAAGTCTTGGGGTCTTCTTCTACTAGTGGGTTCCTTAATGTTATTAGATATCCTGGTGTCTTCCTTGTTATTTGAAAGCATCTGTGATCCTTATTCACACGTTGTGCTTAGTTCTTTCGTGGTGCTTGGTGCAAAAATAGGCTTTTCTCTTTTCTTGCTGTGTAGACTTAGTGGGGCACAAGAGTGAAGTGCCGATGTAGAAAGCGTTTAATGCAGACTCCACCTTGTTTCCAACCACATTCCTAGCCTAATTTGAGTTCTCAACTCGGTTCCCAACTATTCTACGATCTTTCTGCGGGTCTGTGCTGTGTTTTCTGTTCTGCCCTAAGTTCGATTGGTCTCTGAGAGGTTCTAATGGTCAAACTAGGTCTTGGGGGTGTTTGGGGTTGCATCTTGGGGTCAGGTCTATAGCAAGGCCAGTAAAAGATCATTGTCTTTCCTTCTGGCAGGATGGTCCGATTCTGGGAATCGGACAGTGCTGATCCGACTCTAGGAGTCAGACGGTCCGATTCTTGCAATCGGACAGGTCTGGTTCGACTCTAATAGTCGGATAGGGTTGGTCCGATTCTAAGACTCGTTCGACCCTGGTGGTCCGATTCTGGGAGGGTGCTCCTATTTTCAAAGTGGTCCGACTGGTCCGAGTCCGACTACGATGGTCCGACTATAATGGTCCGACTCTAATGGCCAGTCCGAGTGCCACATGGCACGTCCGATCGGGGTGTCCGATTCTGGGAATCGGACAAGGGTGGTCCGACTCCCTCAGTCGGACGGTCCGATTCTGGGAATCGGACGGGTCCGACCCCAGGACTTGGGTGGTCCGATTCTAGGAATCGGACCACTGCGAGTTGGTCCGACTACGCCGGCGGCGGGTGCGATTCCGATGCGTTTGGATCCCTCTTAATGTCTGCTGCACACAATCACTACAGACTTTCTATATCTGATTAGAGCACTATTGAAAAACACCAGACTCACCTGGAGCAGCACGAATCGATGGCACCTAGAATCGTGGTAGTGTTTCCTCTTCCTGTGAACCAGAAGCTCTCTCTCTCTATCTCTCTCGCTCACACAAGGCCAACCAAAGAAATGAGGTTTGTCCTAGCCTCCCACGCCTCTTAAGGTCCTTTCCCAGCACTGCAAAACCTTACAGCCAGTTCCCTTTCCCTGTTTCACCTAGAAACTTGAATCTGGTCCCCCGTTTCCCTCTTTCCAACAGCGGCCAGAACCTCTGTTTTCTCTTTTCTTACCCTAATCTAACCTTAATCTAGTGCAACCAACATGCAAAATAGAAATGTAGAATGGTAGTCCTAATCTAATGCTTCCAACAAACCCAAATACTTACTTGTTTCACGAATTAAACCCTCCTAAATCTCCTAGTTATCTCGAGCACCGGTTCAGGCTACAAACCCTACTTCTATGCTTGATTTGATGCGTGTGGCACTCAAGGCTCGATTCCGTTGGTCCCGGCAATGGAACCAAAATGGAGGGGAGCTTCAAGCTCTACCCCGAGACCTACGGACCACTTATTGCTCAAGTGTTTCGAACCGAGTGGCCATAGCTACCTCTCACATAGCCGACGCGCAATGCCTACCTTACGGGTGTAGTGAGCTTACCTTGTTGCTCGATCGAGTACCCTCCTCTTTCTCACACACCGGTAGCTCCACGATCCTTGAGGCAAGCTCAAGCAACCTCAATCCCTCTCCCATGAGCTTCATCCTCCATAGCCACATGCGAGACAAGAGAAGAGAAGAGAGGAGGGGAAGATGAAGAGAGGAGATGGAAAGCTTCTTCTCCAAGATCCCTCACTCCCACACAATCACTCCCTCACTCCCTCACACTCTCTCAATCCCTCTCTCAAGCACAAGCAAGAAGGCAAGAAACAAGAGAAGAAGAAGAAGAAGCTTTGGCCACACACAAGAATGAGCTTCCCATTCACTTTTCAACTTTATATACATGCCCTACTTTTCATGGGCGGTCATCCCCCTTTTTTACCTTGCCGGCCATTAGCCTAGACCCATTTCTCATTTCCCACCGTTCTAGTCTATCCTATCCCCAACTAATGCATACAATTTGCACAGGAGTGAGCTTGGCACTCTCTTACAAGGTTTTGGAAGCGTTTTCGCACTTAATGGTGCGCTTTTTATTCTTTTACTCTCCTTGGGTGACTCTAAGACTTCTTGAGTGTCATGAAGGAAAATACAACATTAATATTTGCACCTTGGATTAATTCTAGCCTTTGTAAATTGAGCCCTAGCCTATGTGTACATGTGTGAACAGCCCTTAAGTTTGGAAAGGGAGTTAGAATAAAAGGGACTAGAGGCCAAAGGCAAGACATCTTTTGATCATTCAATAATCTTGGCTTTACCACTTCTTGGAGTTAGCTTCTTCTTAGCCTATGAAGCACTCAGCTATGGCCGTCATGTATTCTTGAATTCCCAACCATTAATACATGATGAGGATGTCTTGGTGCAATAGATTTGTTAATTATTTGTTGTAGCTTAGTTAATTTTCAATTTCAGTTACATTTCATTCCATGGTTGATTGCTTTCTTACAATGGTATCAGAGCATGTGTCTTTGATCCTTGGTTACATCAATTTTCATGGTTATGATCTTGCTGGGGAGGTCTTAATCATGGAGGAGTTAGTTACATCAAGACTTGATTGATCTGTCATCACGGAAGTCTATGTCTAGTTATCTGGGGATGATTTACATAGAACCGTGGTTAGATCTGAAGTAACTGTCACAAACAATGGTCAAGAAGATGGTTCTTGGTACGCATAATGGAGGATCTTGGCAATATCCATTGGATAATGGAGGTTCAGGGCTAATTTGACAGGTCGTCATCAAATTTTACCCCATTTTGAAGGCTTATGGACCAAAAGAGGGTTAGACATGGCTGGAGGACACTTTAACTGTGGTTACTTTTGAGAAGGAAGGGTTTCTTCTTCTCTTTCCTCTTTCCTTCAAGCTTCCCTACAAACTGCCATGGACATTTCTTCTCAGATCTTCTTCCCATGACCTCTAGTGCTCAAATGGCTTATGTAAGAATTTTGTATGGGTCTTGAGCTACCTATTGAATACCTATATGCTTCATATCCATCTCATTTTCATCACGTGCTATAAGAGGACATATTGCAGCAGTTTGCGCTATTTTTTTTTACAGCCCAGCCATCGCAAGCTACCAGAGCTCTAATGCAAGAAGCGAAATCTATTAATCATGGATCTTCTTCCACGTCTGAGTTGCAACATCCAATTCAAACTAGTTCTGCAAGGACTGTTTCCGGTCAGCAAAGGTTGCAGGAGAGGATTCAAACAATGTGCATGTACTGGAGTTCGTTCGTGTCTAGGACGGTGCGTCAATGATTGTTGATCACAGTACTGCACTATTCGTGCGTCAATGAATATCAATGATTGTTTCTCTGTGTGGATCTGGGAGATTTAACATCATGTTTATTGCAATAAATAGACCGTATGATTACCCAGAGCGCCATTTTGGAGGCCTGCGTGAGCTGACTAGCTGGAAGCACGTTAATTGCAAGTGCTAATCGTCCTGGAGGCTTAGATGCACACTAAAGCTTGTCAGGTCAACAAGCGACAGTTGAGCTAGAATTTACGACTGTTGAGCTAGAAGTCTCGGCCTGGATTGTCAAGAGGAGTGACGTGAGGAGAGTTTACGATTGTCGAGTGTGCCTGCATGATTGTCTCGCCCTGGATTGTCAAAAGGAGTGACACGAGGAGAGTTTACGACTCTCGACTGTGGAGTGTGCCTGCATGATTGTCTCGGCCTGGATTGTCACTCAACCATTTCCCCTCAAGAATCCATCAACATTGGACCGACATTGAAGGAGATTGAAGCCAATGGAGGTCTAGGTATTCAATGGACAGCATGAAGCTTTTATGCCATTAAATTTTGGCATTCCCTCTCAAATTTCGGGATCTCTTGGACACATTGAAGCCCTCTCTATTACCTATTGCAACCTACTTCAAGTAGAGAAGGTAATCGGTCTTCATCAACCCTCATTTGGAGCAAATTGGAGCATTCATGGAGTCATGGAGCTTTCATGGGATTAATGAAGCTGAAGCTTATCAAGGAAGGGATTATTCTTGAATATTGAAGATCTCTTGGACTGATTTTAGAAGGATTATCAAGCTCAACTCACCTATGTCAAGCATTATGGATTGAAGGTCATTCCATCAACAATGCTCTTCTCCAATCAATCAAATGAGGTACTCTAATCACTCTTAATTTCTCTTTACATCCAATTGCTGATCTCATTTCCAATTGTTGAAGAGAAATAAGAGGATTAATGAAGCTCTTATTCATAGCCTAATGCATTACATGAAGCCTATAGGTTATGTCAGTCATTGTCTTTACTAAACCTCTTCAATTTACTGAAATGACCAACTCTAAATGTCTCAAACTCTTCCATAATGAATGAGCATTACCCATCTACTTTCATTCACTGAAATCAGTAATTTCTTGAGCTTCATTACTCAATCTTTATTGCCTAACCCTGACATGAAATTGATTGCCTATTTTGCCTCTTGATCATAAGAAAATCATTACCCAATTGGTAAGTGAGAAAAGCTTTGTAAGCAGTGAGTCACTGCTGAGGTAAATACCTCTCCATTTCTCATTTACATTTCAGCCTTTTCAATTTCAATCTTGCATATCATGAAAGGGCAAATGAAAGGCAATTGTATTTCCTTCCTATTCCATGCATGTCATACTGATTTTTAGAGCTAGAATTCACTTGCCATGTACATGCCCACGAGGAAAAGTGGATGCCGGGCGAGTTGGTAGGACAAAAGAGAGATGACCCTCCCCTACCGACGAGGACCCTGAAGGGGAGCGCAACCCGGCTCGAGAGGGAACTTTGCAAACCCCTCGGGTCTCGGATCCCACGCATTTTCAAGTTTAGGTGTAGGTACAAATCCCAAAGGCACTTGAAATCAGCCTACAGCATGAGTTTATGGGCAGTGAGTTCTTGAGATATTGGCAAATGTATGGTACTCATGAATGTATGGCAAATGTATGAAGACATATGGCTACAGTAAAATGTATGCATCCTATGGTAAAGACACTATGGTTCAGTATTAAAGTTTGGGACAGATATGGGCAGATGTATGAGACTCTCCTACAGGGTTATGAAGTTGGTACATGCTTGGTATTGATGGTACAAGTCATTAATTGACTAGAACAGGGTATTCACTTCCTGCAGGAATTTTCAGACAGCAACAGAAAATCCCTTACAAAAATTTCTCTACTCATCCATTTTCTGCACTTGATAGCTCGTTGGATAGAAGACTCTTCAAGCTTCGAATAGAGCCAAAGACCCCATAATTTGGAGCTCTAGAAGTGAAGATAATCAAGTTTTTCTACTGCAGGAAATTCAGGACAGAAATCAACCCATGGCTAGGAATAAGAAGAGAGACCCTGTTTTGGATACTATCAATGAAGAATTGAAGGAATATCAACAGGAAAGGGGTGAACATGACACTTCTCAAGATGCCATTTACCGAATGCATTATGAGAACGAAGAGGTTGATGCAAGTTCCACCCACTCCCCTACCAATCAACCCATAGAGATGTCTCATATCTCAATGAATTCAAACAGTTTTCAACAATTGTCAAATGACGTAAAGGATATGAAATCAGGCTTCGAGGGTATGAGGTTGGGTATTGACAAGCTTGTAGCACTTCTTGGTGAGAAAATGTTGCCTACAGCTGGTCTTAATGTCCCACATCCTCATATGGCTGAAGAACCACCTAAACCACCTACTCCTAAGGTGGTAGGTCAATTTGAAGTTGGAGAGTCATCTAAAGCTAAGGATTTTGTTCAACCCACTTCACTTCAGCCACAATTCCATCAACAAAAGGGTCACTTTCAGCCACTAAACAAACTCAAAGCATGATGAAGACATCCATGGGTGCAACTATTTCTACAAGCAATTTTACCCTCAAGCAAATGTTGGTGGCTATGAGCAAGGGCATGTTAATTCAGCCCCAAACTCTTATGGGCAACCACATGGACATATGAATTCAGCCCCAAATGCTTTTGGACAGCCACAACATAATTTCTCTACTCAAGTGCAGCCCAATAGGCCAAGTCCCATGTCAAATCATGGTTGGAATCAGCAAAATAATGGGCAGCAACCACCTTTCAACTCACCTATGCATGGACAACCTCAAGGGAACCATAGACAACCTCCCAATGTGAGCAACACATACTTTCAGCCTCAAGGACATTGTTTCCAGCCACAAAGTCATGGTATGCATTATGGACAGCAAACTCCTTATGCACAAGGGCATGGAAATAATGAATATCCTAGGCAAGGACCTTTTGGCAATTCTTTTGGGTCACAACACCATAGTGGGCAACAGCACCATAATGGACAACCTCCTCAATACGAGAGAGAGTACAAGGAGAAAATAATTATCTCAAACTTCAAGGGAGAGAACCCTTCACCCACGGAGTTGGAGTGGTTTGACAAGTTAGAGATGTATTTTTCCCTTTACCCAAGGCCCGAGAATGCCAAAGTAAAATTTGCAGCCCTTCATCTAGAAGGCTATACTCACACTTGGTGGAGATATATGGCGAGGATGGGACATGACTTCTTGTCTTGGGATGCATTGAAAAATGCTATGATTGAAGTCTTTGTTTCCCCTATTGAAAAAGAGCGGTTAGAGAAGAAGTGGTATGCACTTGAGCAACGTGGTCTCTCGGTTAGAGAGTACTCAAATCAGTTTTTGAACCTTTCGATGTATGTTCATGGGGTCTCCGATAGTGCCAAGTTGAATAAATACATATTTGGTTTGGAACCTATTCTTTCTTCCGAAGTTGGTGCCATGAATCCTACATCCCTACAAGCTGCCATTCAATTGGCTGAACGTTATGGGCAGAAATACAAGGGTTTTCAGCCAAAAACAGTGCATTCTTTTCAGTTTACGCAGTTCCCAAGGACATCAGGCCATTATGGGCATGCTAAAACTGATTTTCAGCATATTGGGAAGCCATCAAATACTTTCATCAATACCTACAGCAAGATACCCACTTTTCCTACTGTTTTTGGGTCAAAACAAAGTAGTAATTTCAGACCTAATGCTAAAAATAGATTTGATGGAAAGAGAACTGATATAAGTGCCAAAACTTCAGCCCCTACTCAAGGCAAACATGTATCGAATGACAAGCTCAAAGATATGTATGCTAAAGGACTATGCTTCAAATGTGGAGAGAAATGGTCACCCGATCATAAGTTCAAATGCAAGGCCAAAAATATGAAGATTAGCATGATCATCGAGGATGATTCCGATGTTGAATCTATTGAAGGAAACTTGGCTCAGCTTGATGTCACAACAACTCAAGAAGAGGCGCATGAAAATGAAGAGAATGTCCATGATGAGTTCTATGATCCAATGGATGGGTTTCCTTTCGACCCGGGCGGTCATTATTTGGATGATTCATGGACTGATTTACATCCATCGCTATGTGCCATATCAAGTGATGCATGGAGTGGTTCAAGAGGGGATAATACCCTACGCCTTAAAGGTCAAATCAAGGGAAGGACCGCTCATATACTCATTGATACGGGAAGTACACATAGCTTCATTAATGCTAAGTCACTCAATGGGCTGAAATTGAATACGCATGAAATGCCTACATCACTCAAAATCCAAGTGGCAAATGGAAATTTTGAGAAGAGCAATCAATGCTGTCCAAATGTACCTATCACCCTTTCCCCATTGTGCACTACATCGGTGAGCCTAATTGCATTAGAAATGGGTCCCATTGATATAATACTTGGCTGCAATTGGCTGAAATCTTTGGGCAGATTTACCATGGATCTCAACAACATGGAAATGGAGTTTAAATGGTGTGGACAACAAGTAACACTACATGGAGTTGAAAGAAAAGAATGGAGATGATCAGCCCCAAGAAGGTTAAGAAAGAGATAAATGCAAAGGCATGTATGTTCACCATTCTTCTTTCCAAGATTGAAGAGGATCAGCCCTCTTCTCCTACCAACAATATGGACCCATGTCTTTGTAAATTGCTGAAAGAATATGATGATATTTTTCAGCCACCTACCTCTCTTCCTCCCAAAAGAGAAGTGGATCATCCCATTGACTTGCTGCCCAATACAAAGCCCATCAACAAACCACCATATCACCTCTCCAAAGTGGAAAGAGAAGAGGTAGAATGCCAAGTCAAAGAGCTTTTGGAAATGGGTCTCATTAAGGCAAGCCAATCACCTTTTGGTTCTCCAGTCCTTCTTGTGAAGAAGAAAGATGGCTCCTTTCGAATGTGCATTGATTACCGCGATCTCAACAAGGTCACTATCAAGAATAGGTATCCAATACCTAGAATAGATGATCTCTTAGATGAATTGAAGGATGCCAAGGTGTTCTCCAAAATTGACTTGAGATCAGGATATCATCAAATACGCATGAAGGAAGGGGATGAATTTAAAACAGCCTTCAGGACGGAGAGGGGTCTTTACCAGTTTATGGTTATGCCTTTTGGGTTATCAAATGCTCCAGCCACATTCCAGTCTCTCATGAATAAGATACTTCAGCCATTGCTCTTTAAAACAGTTTTGGTATTCTTTGATGACATTTTGATCTATAGCAAGAATAAAGAAGACCATTTGCAGCATGTAAAAGAGGTCTTTGACATATTGAGGATACACAAACTGTTTGCCAAGGCCACTAAATGCTCTTTTATGACAAAGGAAGTTGAGTACTTGGGTCATATAGTGGGAGAAGATGGAATCAAAGTGGATCCTAAGAAGGTTCAGTGCGTCAAAGAATGGCCTACGCCAACCAATGCCACTTCATTAAGAGGTTTCCTTGGTTTGTCATCCTTTTACCGACGGTTTATGAAGAACTATGCTCATGTTGCAGCTCCTCTTACCGATCGGCTGAAAAAGGAGGCCTTCTTTTGGGATGAGATCACTGACAAGAGTTTTAATGAGCTGAAGAAATTGCTTGTTTCAGCACCCATACTAGTTTGCCCTGACTTCTCCAAGACTTTTACCATTTATGCAGATGCCAGTGGTAGAGGTTTGGAAGCAGTTTTGGTACAGGAGCATGGTGTCATTGCATTTGAGAGCAGAAAATTTGATGACAAAGAGAGAGAGATGCATGTTTATGAGCAGGAGATGCTTGCTATTTTACATGCAATCAAGAAATGGCACCACTACCTCTATGGGACACACTTCAAAGTCAAAAGTGATCATAGGGTCTTGAGATATTTTCTCTCGCAGCCCAATCTTCCTCCCAAGCAAAAGAGATGGTTGGCCACTTTGCAATCATATGATTTTGAAATATCATACATGGCTGGCAAGGATAATGTGGTGGCTGATGCATTATCAAGAATGTGGGCATGCAGTCTATCTACTATGTCTACCATCTATAAGGATTGGATTGAAGACATTCAAGAGGAATATGTGCTTGATGAGCATGCTGCCCATATTTTACAGAAATTACAGCAAGGGTGTGATGCTGAATTTCCTAATTTTAAAGTGCATAATGGCCTCTTATGGTTTAAGGGTAAAGTGTACTTGATTCCCAACAGTAAATTCAAGCTGAAGGTGCTTCAAGAGATGCATTCATCGCCAATGGCTGGTCACTTGGGCCTTTTCAAGACGTTTGATAGAGTTCATCAAAGCTTCTATTGGAAAGGTCTATGGAAAGATGTTAAAGAGTATGTATCTCAGTGCTTGGAGTGTCAGCAAAATAAGGATTCCACTCTATTACCAGCCAGCTTACTTCAGCCTTTACCCATACCTACGGGCAAATGGACAGATATTTCCATGGATTTCATAATGGGATTGCCTACTACCAGTCATGGATGGAACAGTATCTATGTGGTAGTTGATAGATTGACCAAATCAGCCCACTTTATCCCAACTAAAGTCCAATTTTCAGCAAGGCAAGTCGCCGAGCAATTTATGGAAGGTGTGTTCAAACTACATGGTATGCCTATGAGAATAGTATCAGACCGTGATTCGAAGTTTATGGGCAACTTCTGAAAAAGTCTATTCTCATCTATGGGTACTTTCCTCACTCCTAGCACGGCCTATCACCCTCAGACTGATGGGCAGACGGAGAGAGTCAATCATTGGGTGGAAGTGTACCTTAGGCATTATTGTCATGACACACAAGCTTCATGGGATCGTTGGATCCACCTTGCTGAATTTTGCTATAATAGCATGCACCACATGAGCATTGGGATGTCTCCGTTTGAAGCTCTTTATGGGTATAAAGTCCAACTTCCATCAGTTTTATTCCATGAAGACATCAACCCACAAGCAAAGGAAGAGTTGGAAAGAATGGAGTTGCTCATGAGGCAATGCAAGGACAGCATAAGGAAAGCACAAGAGGTAATGAAGGTCTATGCAGATGAGAAAAGAAGACATTTAGACTTCAAGGTTGGAGATTGGGTATTTCTCAAAGTACCCAAGATGCATTATGCTTCATTAAAGGGTGGGAACAATAAGCTTGCTCATAGGTTTTATGGGCCATACTTGATCTTGGACAAAATTGGAGAGCTTGCTTATAAACTTCAGCTACCATCTTCTACTAGAATACATGATGTATTCCATGTTTCACAGCTGAAGAAGTATGTTGGGCCCGATGTACAAGTATTGGAAGAGTTACCACCATTGGATGAGGCAGGACTGATCATATATGAACCTGAAAGCATTATTGGAAAGAGAGAGAAAGTTCTCAGAAATCGTACTCTCATTAAGTATCTCATTAAGTGGAAGAATTTGCCCATTGAAGAGTCTTCTTGGCAACCATCCACTTATGTCAGTAACTTTCCTTGGTTATTACAGGATGATATATGATGCAGTATGTAGTGACTGTGCAGAGACAGCTTGCTGTATGAAATTTCTGCAGACAATAAAATTGTCCTGACTTCATCAAAATTTGATCTTAATGTTATGGGGTGATGCTTGGGAGTGTATACTTCGTTTCTACACCTCATACGCCTCATTTGGACCAATATATCAAAAGTTATGGCA
>NW_028230305.1:0-14467 GCF_053477565.2 Lygodium microphyllum | reverse complement strand
TTATAACTTATGCATCATACGTTCTAAAATACGACTACCCTTGTCCATGGAAGTGCAAGCAAAATGCAAGTACTCGTCATGCACTGAACTTTGTAAATCAAACAAGTATATAAATTTTCCAAAGCATTTAAGTTTCCCTACGTGAATTAAACACGCTTTATGCATCCTTTCCATGCGGGGATATTTTTCGGAACTTGGGTATTCAATATCGGGGCATTGTCCACTCTCGTACTTTGGGTGGAAGCTCCCGCGTGTGCTCCTCTCGTCTTTTGCTTAGGAGCCATTGACAAAGTAAATTTCAACTCAGCGAACACTCCCTTGGTTCTCTTTTCGATTTGCGAAATTGCCTACTGCCCAAGATCTCCCTCGCGGCACAAGAAATAGGCCTTGGGGAACACGGTTTTAAAAAACCCGAGAGACGTTGGTGAACTTGGCCTAGAGAAGCTTCATTAGAAGGTTCTCAAGCTTCAGGATAAACAGGGAGATGACATGGAGACGTGATGGGGAGACGATTGGAGATAATGATAGAGAGGATGATGATGGAGATGAAGATGATGATGATGGCGATGGTGGTGGAAGTAGCCAAGCAGCGTGGACAGAACGGCGGCACAGACAGTAAGGCGGCGGCAGCAGGTCGATGGCGGCAGCTCCTCATGATGCCCCCTTGTTGAGATGACAAGCTCAACACATGCGGACATTGATGATGGACCGCCTGGTTAGATGGGTCCACACGTCTACACTTAGCACGTTGGTGGTCATTATGACTCTCACATGGCCACTGACTCATTACTTATTATATTCAGGTTGTTACACCTATTTACAGCTGGCATAGTTATAGTTCTAGTCGACTAGTGTAGTCGATTATGCATTGTTTGATTTAGTAGGCCACTTTCCTTTATGTTGTATCTTATCTATACTTTGTGTACATTGTAAAGAGTGTGGAAGAAGAAGAAGAAAACAGTAAGAAAACGTTTTGGCCTCCATCTCTCTTCTTGTCTCTTGAGTGAGCTTCTCCTTGTGCATTCTGTGTGTGTTCGACGCAGCATCTTGAGCAAGTCCCCCCATCACGCGATTCTTGACATGGTATCAGAGCCGCGCCACTGAGAGAGGCTGATTTTGAAGGCTAAAGTGAAGGAAAAGAAGCAAGGTTTGAGCAAGCAATCCACGGGTAAGAAGCTCTCCCATTCTTCCACTCTCTCTCTTGGATAGTGCCTGTGGAGGCACCGAAAGCAGGGTCGAGCAAAAATCTCAAATTGCAGTGAGATTGGGTGTGCGTGAAGAGCGCTGTGTATTCTGCAAATAAGCCATTTAGGGCTTTTTCCACAGCTATTTTGGGCACCTGAGGCCGTTTCAGGGCCCGTTTTAGAGCCACAAGGTTGCAGACAGCAGTTTCAGGGTACATTGTGACTTCGACTGTATTGACCGAAAGTGAGTGCACAAGTTACAGATTTCAGGTCTATAAGTTCAAAGGTGTTTACAGCGAGTAAACACAAGGTTTATCTGCAAACTGGTTGTAGATTGCATGTATTGTTGAGCAGACAGTGAAAAAGGCTGTCTGGTGTATTGTTGTGCACTACAGGTCGAGGGTTGCAGAAGATTTGCTTGTTGTTTGGTATTAGTTTTGTGATAATGGCAGAGAACAGTGGAAGCCCCATCATTGAGAAGCTCGACAAGAACAACTACCCTTCATGGAAGTTCCGTGTCATGAACTTCCTTATTGGAAAAGGCCTCTACGAGTTTGTTTCAGGAGAAGAAAAGGAGCCGGAGGTGAGTGATCCTCCAACAGCAAAAGAGACAAAGGCACGGAAGGAATGGAATGCAAAAGATAAAAAGATCATGTATTGGTTGTCTGCAGTAATTGACAATAATATGCTGGGACATATTAGAAATGCAGAGAATTCATATGTAGCTTGGACCATACTTGAAAGTATGTTTTCTATAAATACAAAGGCACGAAAGATTCAACTCAAGCAAGAGTTGAATACATTGAAGAAAGGAAAGATGTCTATCAATGAGTATGCACTGAAGGTAAGGAGCATTGCAGATGCATTGGCAGTGATTGATGCAATGCCCAATGATGATGATTTGGTGTCGTCTACCTTGGGTGGACTTAACAATGAAAAGGCTTGCAAGTCTTTTGTAACTTCTGTATATGTTAGAAAGCTATTTCTAGATTTCGATGAGTTGGTCTCCCTTATGATCACTGAAGAGATCAACATGCAGAGTGAGACATCTGAAAGAAGTGGTGAACAGGTCCAGGCTTTCTATTCCAATTCAGGAAGGGGATGTGGCAGGTTCTCCTCAAGAGGTCGTGGTACAGGACGTGGTAGTGACAACCAGCAAAACAGATTGAATCAACAATTTGGAGATATGCAGGTTTCAGGAGGTCGTGGTAACTTTAGAGGCAGGGGGAGCTTTAGAGGAAGAGGTGGATGGCAGAATAGAGGTTCTAACAACTCTGGTATTGTGTGTCACTACTGTGGCAAAACAGGTCATATTGCAGCCCAATCTTATGCTAAGAAAGATGATATCCGCAGTAGTAAGTTGCAGCAAGAAAACTATACATTGTCTTCACGACAGAATGAAGACAAAAATGAATGTCTGTTTGTTATGCAGCATATGCTGAATGCTGTTACAGGAAAGGGAACACATGATGATGTTTGGTATGTTGATTCAGGTGCATCCAATCATATGACCAGCCATGCAGAATGGTTTGGAGAGATACAGGATTTGCAAAATGCAGGTTATGTGCAGACGGGTGATGATTCTTGCCACCCAATTTCACATGTTGGAAAAGTTCCCTTGTCCTTGTATGATGGTAAAACAAAGAGTCTTTCAGATGTATTACATGTGCCATCTATTACAAAGAACTTGGTGTCAATCGGTCAGATGGTAGAGCAAGGGCTGCAAGTCAGATTTAATGCAAAGGGTTGCTTTGTAGAAGACTTCAATGACAAGTGCAGGTTAGTTGCAAAGGGAAGTAGAGTTGGATGTATGTTTACTCTAGATGCTGGAATTCCTACTATGAATGCTGCTATGTATGCTAAAGGAAAATGTGTTCAAAGGCTGGATACATTGAAATTTGGCACAAACGCATTGGACATGCAAATGTTCAAAGGCTGAAATTAATGCAGTCCAAAGGGTTGGTTACAGGTTTGCCTACATTTAGAGTTGCAAAATTTCATAAGATATGCGAAGTATGTCAGTTTGGTAAGCAGGCAAGACAACCCTTTTCACATGACAGAGATGTAATCAGAAATATCCTTGATGTTGTGCATATAGACATTTGGGGGCCTACACAAAAATGTATCTCTTGGAGGCAGTTCATACTTTGTCACATTCATTGATGATTGTTCTAGAAAGCTGTGGGTATATTTTATGAAGGAAAATAGTGAAGCATTTGAGCACTTTAGAACTTTCAAGGCTGCAGTTGAAAGAGAAACATGCTTGAAAGTAAAGTGCTTGAGGTCAGATGGAGGGGGAGAGTACCTCTCAAATGAGTTCAATGATTTTCTGAGGTCTCATGGGATAAAGAGACAGTTCACATGCAGATATACCCAACAGCAAAATGGGGTTGCAGAAAGGAAAAACAGGCATATTGCAGAAGTTGTACGCGCCTTGATGGTGGCTGAAAAGAATATGCCTAAGCATTTTTTGTCTGAGGCTGTTCATACTGCTGTTTATATTATGAATAGAACTCCCACAACTACAGTTCATGGTATGACCCCCGAAGAATGTTTTACAGGTAAGAAGCCTGATGTCTCACACTTGAAAGATTTTGGCTGCATTGCATATGTTCATGTGCTAGATGAGTTGCGGAAGAAACTAGATCCAAAGGCTGAAAAGTGTGTCTTTATTGGATACTCTTTAGAGCAGAAACGGTATCGCTGTTATAACCCTGTCACATGTAAGTTCAGAGTGAGCACGGATGTCATCTTTGATGAAATGAGTAGTTGGTATGCATCTAGTGGTGATGCATTGGATGATGATAATGATCATGACACTTATGTGTAGGATGAAAAGCAAGAATCACGGACTCTTAGTGGACCAGAGACATCATCTGGTAGTCCTTGGTCTGGGAGACTAAGGAGTACCTCTACATCTTCAGGTGCATCTAGTAGCACTACAGGTAAAGACAAAGGAAAGAATAAAGTGTCAGATGGCATTGATGCAGTTCTTGATGGAGACTCCAGTGGCTCAGAGAGCTTGGATGATGAGCTTAGTATTCATTCTGTCAGGAAACCAGGTGTACAGAGAGCTCATAATAATGTAAAGGCTCCATTGAGTGATCCGATGGTACGCAAATCTAGCAGGGTCAAATACCCTGTTAAAAATTTTGGTTTTGAAGATTATGCAGCTCACCATTATGCTTATATGGTGAAACTAGTTGAGGATGTTGAGCCCACATGTTTTGAGGAGGTTGTTGGTCATGCTCATTGGGATGCAGCAATGGATGAGGAGATGGCTGCATTAGAGGCCAATAAGACTTGGGATCTAGTATCATTGCCGAAGGGAAAGAAAGCTATTGGATGTAAGTGGGTTTATAAGATTAAGCACAATGCAGATGGTTCTATTAGTAGGTACAAAGCTAGGCTGGTTGCGAAAGGCTATGCCCAGACATATGGCATAGATTATGATGAAACCTTCAGTCCAGTTTCTAGGATAACAACTGTCAGATGTGTGATTGCTTTGGCAGCAGCCAAATGTTGGAGGTTGCAGCAAATGGATGTGAAGAATGCCTTCTTGCATGGTGATTTGCAGGAAGAAGTGTATATGGATCAGCCAGCAAGTTATGAAGATTTAGAGCATCCCACGTATGTGTGTAGGTTGAAGAAGGCGCTCTCTATGGACTCAAGCAAGCACCTAAAGCATGGTCTGACAAGATCAGAGAGTATCTTGTTAATATTGGCTTTTATGTTTCTAATGTTGATCACTCACTTTATGTGAGAAAGGGAGATGCAGGTTTGGTCATCATAGTCATCTATGTGGATGACTTGATTATTACAAGTGATAGTGATAGTGGGGTTGCTGAAGTCAAGGACTTTTTGAAGAAGAAGTTTGAGATGAAGGATTTAGGTGAGCTAAGATACTTCCTTGGCATTGAAGTGATCAGATGTGATGATGGTATATGGCTCTCCCAAAGATAGTATGGCTTGGATATGTTGTCCAAGTATGGTATGACAGCATGCAAACCACTTTCAGTCCCATTGGAACAGAATGTAAATTTGAGTGCTGATGTTGGGGATGAGATAGAAGACCCTACTATGTTCAGGAGGATAGTGGGGAGTTTGATCTACATGACCATTACAAGGCCAGACTTGAGCTACGCTATTGGTCTTGTGAGTCAGTTTATGCAAGTACCTAGAAAGCCACATTTGGATGCAGTCAGACGCATATTGAGATATGTGAAGTCCACATTACATTATGGACTTTTCTATGAGGCAGGTACAGATGTACAGGTGTTTGGATACACAGATGCAGATTGGCTGGTAGTATGTCTGATAGAAGATCTACCAGTGGATACATGTTCTCTCTTGGTAGTGCAGCAGTTGCTTGGAGCAGCAAAAAGCAATCTACAGTTGCAGCACCTCTATACTCAGCCTCTGTGAGTATAGAGGCTGAGTATAGAGGTGCTGCATGTGAGATAGTATGGCTACAAAAGTTAATGGCTGATTTGGATGTGCAGGGGGAAGGTTCAGTTGTCATTTATTGTGACAACATGAGCAGTATACAGTTGGGTAGAAACCCTGTGTTCCATGCTAGGACAAAACATATTGAGGTACACTACCACTTTGTGAGAGAGAAGGTACTAGCAGGTGAGATTGACTTAGTGTATGTCAGCACACAGGATCAGATAGCCGACATCTTCACGAAGGCATTGGGTACAGAGAAGCTTCAAAAGTTTCGAAGCTTACTTGGAGTTGCAGAGATGCAGTTGAGCTTGAGGGGGAGTGTTGAGATGACAAGCTCAACACATGCGGACATTGATGATGGACCGCCTGGTTAGATGGGTCCACACGTCTACACTTAGCATGTCGGTAATAATTATGACTCTCACATGGCCATTGACTTATTACTTATTATATTCAGGTTGTTACACCTATTTACAGCTGGCATAGTTATAGTGCCAGTCGACTAGTGTAGTCGGTTATGCATTGTTTGATTTAGTAGGCCACTTTCCTTTATGTTGTATCTTATCCATACTTTGTGTACATGGTAAAGAGTGTGGAAGAAGAAGAAGAAACCAGCAAGAAAACGTTTTGGCCTCCATCTCTCTTCTTGTCTCTTGAGTGAGCTTCTCCTTGTTCATTCTGTGTGTGTTCGGCGCAGCATCTTGAGCAAGTCCCCCCACCATGTGATTCTTAATACCCATCCCTCAAGCTTGGGAGGGGGGTTCATATATAAGGTGGGGTTGGGGGGTGGCCACAGAGGTGGCTGTGTGCATGTCCTCCTCCCATGCCCCTCCACAATCTCCTACTCACACTCTCTCTCCCCGCCATGCAACGGGTGAAGGAGAGGGAGTTAATGTAAAAAAATTTGCAAATAAATCATTATCCCTTTTTCCCCTTGAAGGGAAGTTCCTGTGGTGGGTTATGGTTTTGAGCCATGGTTTCCTATGCACAACACGGGGCTGGTATTGTTAATGCCCGAGGATGGATCACTTAGGCCAGTGTTTCTTTGTTGCAGGAGATTACTTCAGATCGCTTTTGCGCGGGATCTAGGTCCTTTAATATTTTGTTGTAGAAATATTACATTCTCTCCCCCTTAGAGGAATCGAGATGTCCTCATCTCGAGAAAATCTAGGGGTATTGTTGGTTGAGAGTACGTTCATCCATCCAGGTGGCATCCTCTTCGGGATAATCTTTCCACTGGATGAGGTATTCCCTCAATATCCTAGATCTCAAATGCCTCTCCCTAACATCTAGGATTCTGTCAGGTCGTAGCTCAAGGACTCCTTGGCTAGGCATTACAACTTGTTGATCATCGAGCACGTGACTAGGGTTAGGCACATACTTTTTCAATAGGTTGATATGGAATACATTATGAACTTTTAGGTTTTTAGGGAGTTGAAGTCTATAAGCATTAGGCCCTAGGCACTTGAGAATCTTGTAGGGTCCATAATACCTTAGACTTAGCTTTTTTCATTCACGCAAGGATAGAAAACTCTTCTTTGGATGTACGCGAATGAAGACCATATCACCTTCAACGAAGGATCTGTCTTGCCGTTTCAATTCCGCGTAAGCCTTTTGTCTGTCCTTGGCGGCTTGGATGTCCTGTCTTATTGATTTGATTTGGTCATCCATGTCTTCCAGCATCTACTTTGAAGCTTCAACCCTCAAGGCTGGATCTAAAAAGCTTAAAGGAGTACGACAATCGTGCCCATACAATGCTTGAAAAGGAGTCATCTGAATGCTTTGTTGGTAAGAAGCATTGTAGGCAAACTCATCCAGGGGCAAATATTATATCCACTTTTTGGGTTCGCGACAACAATGTGCCCTAAGCATATCTTCAATGACTTGGTTGACTCATTCTGTTTGACCATCGGTTTGGGGATGGTAAGCTGTACTGAAACAGAGTTCAGTCCCAATGGCCTCAAAGATAGCCCTCCAGAAGTGTGATGTGAAGAGGGAGTCATGATCACTAATGATTCTTTTGGGTAACCCATGCAGTTTGAATATTTCCTTGATGAAAAACCTTGCGATGTCGGAGGCTTTGTAGTTTGTCTTAACAGGGATAAGATGTGCAACTTTGGTGAGCATATCTACCACGACCATAATGGAGTTGTATCCTCCCTGAACTTGGTGCAGGCCAACAACAAAGTCCATACTAATGAATTCCCATTTCATTTGGGGAATGTCAAGTGGTTGCAATTTCCTTGGCATTTTGACATGTTCAACCTTAATGCGTTGACAAGACAAACATTCCGTGACATATTTGAGAACGTCACCTTTGAGCCTATCCCAATAATAGCTCTTCCTGACTGCATTAAGGGTCTTGGCATAGCCAGGATGTCCTGAGAAAGGGGAGCCATGGGCTTCCCAAAGTATCTTCTGCTTGAGTGATTGGCTCGCCGGGATACATAATCTTATCCTATAGTAGACAAGTCCACTATTGATAGAGAATTCTTGATACTTTGTTTCTAGCTTCGGGTCTTGATCTTTGATGGGGATCTCCCTTAGCAATTTTTGATAGGTTGGGTCATGACATGCCTCTTCTCTAGCTAGCTCAAGAATTGGGTTGTTTGGCATGGATACCTTTGTGGCTAGAGATATTACTGATGATGGATCTTGCAAAATCAGAGAATTTAGAAATGCCTTGTGACTGAGTGCATCGGCAACTACATTCTTGTTTCCAGGCCGGTATTTGATTTCAAAATCATATTCTTCCAGTACTTCAATCCATCGGCATTGCCTCATATGGAGCTCATTCTGGGTGAAAATCCATTTAAGACTTTTGTGGTCCGTCACTAAGGAAAATTTGTTACCCAGCAAGTAGTGTCTCCAAAGTTTGAGAGCATGGATGACAGCCAACAGCTCCAGATCGTGGGTAGCATAGTTCCTTTCATGACTCTTTAGTTTCCTTGAGGAATATGCTACGGGATGACCTTCTTATATAAGCACACATCCTAAGGCAAGTGCACTAGCATCAGTTATCACTTCGAACTCTTTACTAAGATCAAGAAGTTTCAGGATGGGTGTTGATATCAAGCTTTGCTTTAGTTTGTCAAAGTTGGTCTGTTCAGCAGGTGACCATACAATTAATACTTACTTCTTTAGTAGATCAGTCAGAGGCAATCAAAGCATAGTTTTTTATAAAGACCCTGTATCATCCTATCAAGCCAAGAAAACTACGTATTTCTTTGACAGAAGTTGGTGTTGGCCATTCCAGAATATCTCTGACCTTGGCTAGATCTACTGAAATCCCTTTCGCTGTCTGATACAATGAATCCCAGATATTCAATCTGTCGCTTGAAAAATGCACACTTCTTCTTCTTAGCATAAAGCTTGTGTGCTCTCATTGTTTTCAGAACAATGCAAAGCTAGGATTCATGATCTTTTTCCTGTTTGGAGTAGACTAGGGTATCGTCAAAGAAGACAAGTACGAAGTCATCAAGATAGGGCCTAAAGATATCCTACATTAACCTGTTGAAGGTAGCAGGAGCATTTGCCAACCCGAATGACATGACTAGGAATTCAAAGTGTCCATACCTTGTGCTGAATGCGGTCTTCGGGATATCTTCTTCCTTGATCCTTATCTAATAATATCCAGACCTGAGATCTATCTTAGAGAAGATCTTTGCGCCTTAAAGACGGTCAAGAAGTTCATCTATTCTTGGAATGGGGTATTTGTTTTTAATTGTTGATTGATTCAACCCTCTGTAGTCAATGCATAGCCGAAGCGTTCCATCTTTCTTCTTTTGGAACAGCACTGGAGCTCCCCATGACGAACTGCTAGGATAGATGTAGCCTTGGTCTAACAGTTGCTTGAGTTGCTCCTTCAGTTCAATCGCTTCCGGGATGGACATCCTATATGTTCTCTTTTTGACTGGTGCAGCTCCTAGCGCTAGCTTGATTTCATGATCGACTTCCCTTTGAGGAGGAAGTTCTGTCAGCTCTTCAGGAAATACGTCTATGTATTCCTTTAACCATGAAGGTTCTTCCCTAGATTCCTGATTCTGATCTAGCTTATTTAGCTTAATCAAATAGACAGGTAGGCCCTTCCTAACTCCTTTTATTATACGTGTTTCTTTTTCCAGTTGAATTTTTGGCTTACCAGCCTCTCCTTGAGTTGTGACTAGTTCCTCTTCAGAATTTCGAAAGAAGACTTGGCCCTTTCCACAGTGAATGTGGGCATCATTGGGTATTAGCTAGTCCATTTCGAGCAAACATTCGTGGACACCTAGGTTCATTACCCTAAATTTGACCGAAGTTGACTTTCCACCCAATAGAAATTTCACCTTAGTAGTTTGCTTGGTACAAGAGACCTCACGACCATTTGTTAATTCCACAAGTAAGGTAGGTGCATCTTTTGTGGCTATTCCTAATCTTTTTGCACAGACTGGTGAAATGAAGGAATGTGTACTGCCACAATCAATCAAGGTTTTGAATCTTTTACCTTGGTAATCCACAGGGGTTTGAATCACCGAGAATTGGCGATTCGGGCCTTTCTTATGAAGAGCAGCATGAACCGTTGCCCTCTCAATGTCAACTTCTGTTGAGTGTTGAAATGACCTATTTTTTGGTTGATTTTTGTTGTTTTTGAGAGCTGAATGGTTGATTTTATGAGATGATTGATTGGTTTGGAAGTGGTTTGAGAGTGTTTTGATAGGTTGGAATGGTTTTATTAATCTCATGATGTTTATTAATAGAGATGTGAAGTTCTGTTGATGTTCTGATATGTTCTATTTGGTCCTGATAGCTTCTGTTGAGCTTTTGTTTTGTTCTGTTTTTTCTCTGTAAGGAAGGATAGAGTATTGATTGATAGGGTTTGAGATTGTTTGAAAGCTTATTGAGTGATTTTTGATGGTTTGGAATGGTTTTGGTATGAGTTATGTGGTTCTGATGCTTTATGTTGACCTTCTGTAACTCTCTATTGAGCTTCTGTAGACCTTCTGTATGCTTCTGTATGTATTCTGTTGGATGAGAGTGTAGCTTGGGAAAGTTTTCTAGCCTTGGAAAGAGGTGAATACAAGTGCAAAAGAGCTAAAAGAAGTCAAAGAAGTAGTTGCTGAAGACTCAAGTAAAGATTAGAGTGAAGTGATAGTGGTGAGCTATGAAGAGTCACTGTAGTGGCTCTGGTGCCTCTTCATATCAGACATACCTCTTGGGAGGTGCATCCAAGACCTAAGAAGGATTATTGAAGGTTATTATTGAGTGATTTTAGTGAGATATGATGTACTATTGATGGAGAGAGAGAGAGAGAGAGAGTCAGAGATAGTCAATTCTATGAAAACAGTGTGATTGTATGTGAGAGATTGAGGGAGAGAACTATGAAGACATTGAAGATGAATAATATGTGATGGATTTCCATTCAAAGATGGTGTATTCCTTTGTGTTCTTTGTTCTATTGATGGATTTTGTGAAGATTTTGGAGAATATGGTTGATTCTATCAAATCTGTGGGAGATCTACATGATACTGCATGAAGATTTGTTGTGCCTGGTGTTCTTTTCTTCATTGTGATCATATAAACCCTAATAAAAAAGCTTGTTGATCTTACAAGATAGATTTTCTTGCAAGAGAATTCTCTCTTCCTTGGTGTTCCTCTTGGGGCTCCATGTTTTTGGTGCGCAGCCGGGGAAACTTGCCATCAACAAGCACCAGAGAAGGCTGAAAATGAAGGAAATGGCATTGCCAAGAAGAGGAGAATTCAATGGATGATTGTAAAGTTCCTTCTTCCATTGAAGAGTTGGAATTTCTCATAATCAAAGCCACTTTCCACAAGAAGTTCATCCCACAATGGCGGAAACATATCACCATCATGATGCATGCTCTATGTGGTGGACAGTTTCCTCTTCCTGTTGAAGCAGCAGAAACTTGCATCTTGGTGGCAAACTGTTTGGGAACAAACTGAAGAGTAGAAACAGAGAGAATGACCATCCATGGAAGATTTGGCATTCATTGAGAAGTTTCCAAACATCATCAAGTGGGAGATTGTGACGAAGCTTCAGGAGTCTTGGTCTGTGGAGGTTCACAAAAATAAGAAGGAAAAGAGTTGGAATTTGTTCGTGGATGCTCAACAGCAAGATACATGGGATGCTTGGTGCACTGATAATCTTCTGTTTGTTCAATTAGCAACCCACTGGAATTTGGTAGATAGAGTGTTATTTACAACATACACTGTTGAAACCATCAGAAGTTGGCATTACTATGATGATGGCACCACTACAATGCTTAGACGTATACATTTTGACACCTTCAGAACCGAATACCTTCCTCTGTGCAGTGGCATGAAAGCAGAATTCAGAGACGTTGAAAAGGAAGAAGTAGAAGAAATGTTGGCAAGAGAGTCCTCCAGAGACTGAAGCCTTTTGTTATCCCTCTGTGGAGCACTAACAACATAGTGGAGCCAACCCCCTGATGAATGACACAATAAAGAGGCAAGTGTTAGAACGAGTCCAGAGGTACGTGAGAAGAGAGAAAGAAAAAATCAAAGCCGAGAACGAGCTCGCAGGAGAAGCCGCTTTTGACGCCCTTGCGGAACTCTTTTCAGAAGTCCCAATGGCACATCAAGCCCTTCCTCCTCCTGCTGGAGGTCCACTTCCAAGCCAGATTCGTCTTGGAAATATTGATGACAGGCCAGTGAATGTAGTCCCATTGCCAGTTTTTAAGGGAGAGTACAATGAAGACCCCGATCTTCATGTAGCAGAGTTTATGGTAGCATGTGTGGCTAACAATGCCAGAACCCCTGAGCATTGGTTAGCAATATTCCCCGCCACTTTCAAGGGCACGGCGTTTCAGTGGTATGAGAGACAAGCAGCAGGAACTTTTGGCACATGGGACGACCTGAAGTTGGCATTCCTCACTAAATTCAGGCGTGAAGGTTTTGAAGAGCGGATGCGAGAGGAATTTATGAATTGAAGTCAGTCCTCTGGAGAAAGAGTAGAAGCTTATGTCTCATGAATGGAATCCATCCTGAAGAGATGGACTAACCATAATCTAGATGATGGCATTCAGAAGGGGGTGTTTCTCAGAGGATTACAACCAGAAGTCCGTAAGTTTGTGGAGCTGTAAAGACCAGCCACACTGCAAGCTGCAACACAAGATGCAAGACTGTACGATGAAGTGGAAGCTAGATTGGCGATGAATCCAGGAAGAGGAGTCCTACCTCCTCTGATGCTAGAAATGATGTACCCACCAAATGCAGTCCCAGGGACAGTCCCCTACCCCTACCAACAGATGCCCCCAGTATCATAGTACAGTGCACCAAATCCACAGTGGCCACAATCAATGCCTCAAATGATGGTTCAACCACAACAACAATGGTCCCAACCAATTTCCCCAATGCCAAATCAGCAGCAATAGTGGAACCCTACCAACTGGAGCCAACAACCAACAGTTCAAATAGGAGCTCTGAATTAGAATCAGAACAGAGACCCCTCTGCACCAGCCCAACATGTTTATGCAGTGATTACAGAGACTCCTCAAAACCCTACTGCCAGTACCTCAGGAGGAGAAAGCTTGAAGGATTATTTATCCAACTCAGTTGCAAATATAAAAAAGGAGTTGATGGATGTGATTACAGAGCAGCTACAGACACTGAAAGTGAATACCGCTAGCATATCCAACGTTGTAGGAGCAGGAAGAGATGTGATGCGGTCAAATACTTGGTGTGGTAAGTGTCATCAAGCAAGCCATTTAGCCACTAAATGTACACGAAAACCAACCATTCCTGGAGCTTTCTATTTCTATTGTTTGCGGAAGAACCATACAGAGGATATTTGCTCTCTGAAGGAGATGCATGATAGGAGAAGGAAGGAAGAAGACGAAAGATTCAACTTGTTGGAATCTAAAATGACAACACAGGATATTGGACCCAAGCCTAGAGAGTTTGGTCCTAATTTCGGTCCAAGGAGGTTTCCCTCTCAAAGTTATAGAGGAAGACAGTCCGGCGGTGGTTAGAGATCAGAAGTGGAGTGTTACAGATATGGAGAAAAGAGACACATTTCATCAAATTGTCCAAATCCCAGAAGGTTAGTGGATTACAAGCCCTTATGCACTCGATGCAAAGGAGAAGGCCACACTGCAAAAGACTGTCCAAGCCCAGCCCCAGTGAAAAGCAATGCTACTGATAATCCATCCAAAGCCCAAGAGCCTACCTCCAATTTAATGGAATTGGAAGTTGCTGCCATCACGCGTACAAAGAAGAAGGAACCACCTATCCAGAAAGAAAATAATCCTCTTGCCACAACAGTGAAGTTCAATCTTCCAACAGAAGAACAGAACAGCTTGACAGTGCCGTAAAGAGCACTACAGTGCCACACAGAGTCACAGAGACAATTCCAAAGATAGGACCAGAGATCCGGGAGATAGAAGAGGAGGAAGTGCCACAAGTGGCAGAAGAAGTCCCCATGATGCCCCTGTTGGAAGAAAAAAGGAAAATGAAAATGGGTGTTGCCCCATTCCCTAACCGATTAGAGAAGCCAGTGGATCCTATTAAGGAATACGATCTGGTCAGAGATCTAGATACCTTTAAACCAAACCTCACATTCCGACAATTGTTGATGTTGTCTCCCAGTTGCCGAAAAAGGTTCAAAAGTATACTGACAAGAAGGCGTGGCTTAAGGATTGCTCCCTCAACAGCAACAAATTCCAACAAAGCTCCAAAGCCTATAAAAGAAGTGGACGTGGCTAACGCCTTCCTATATCCGGGTACCCCAGAGACTGGCATGTGGATAGAAGGCTGCTTTATTGCAAATACACTGATTGATGGTGGCTCATCAGTGAACATTATGACGGATGTGACAA
>NW_028230304.1:0-14475 GCF_053477565.2 Lygodium microphyllum | reverse complement strand
GTCTTATCACAATAACCAAGGATTGTAAATCTAATTACTCTGCATAAACTACGGTAGCCATATCTAACCTTGAAAGTGACAACATATTTGCATCTAGACTTGCTCTGATATCAATGTAAAGACTACTATTCTAACTAAGAATTAGTCTAGTTGACAATTCCTTAAAAAACTAAAAATTGCACAAGGAAATGGAATCATCTTTTGTTAATCCACAACATAAGGTATCCATGGCTATTATAAGAAACATACATGTGGAAGAGAATGCTAGTACTAAGCTAAGCTAAGGTAGAAACTTTGTATTTGTCAGATGGTCAAAAGGGGGGAAGGGCAAGAAGCGAGTTTTTTGAGTCAGCTTTTGAGCAAGTTTTTTTTGGCAACCCCTCTATTCTTATTCCACATAGTTCACTTATTCCATCCTTAGATGTACCCACCTCCACTTCCCCTTCCACCGCCGCCACCGTCGCCAGCTCTACCACCACCACTGCCATCATTGCCTTCTGTGTTGCAACAAACATTTTTCTCTTTACGAATATATAGCTCTCTCTCTCTCTCTCTCTCTCTCTCTATCTCTATCTCTCTCTCTCTCTCTCTCTCTCTCTCTCTCTCTCTCTCTCTCTCTCTCTCACATTTACAACACAAAAGTATTTGTGCGAGTACTCTAGGTTTGACAAAGTTTATTTTGCATTGGATTATGATGTGTTGTAATAAGTAGTTCACTCTTTACTTGTAAATATATATATATATCTCTCTTACAATACAAAATAAATTCTGCAAGTAATCCGGATCTAGATTTGTACTACATTGACCTCTGGCAAGTGTATTATTATTCCACAAATTAATAAACAATGATAATAAAATATTATCATAAATTTGATCATATCTAACCAAGCGAGGTATGTATGTATTTTCTCAACAAAATAAAATTCATTTGCCATAATAATTAGCAAAGTCTTTACTTTGCTACTGGTCACACTATATGCGCGATGTTGTAAAAGTTATTCTCTTTTCAAATATGAGATATAAGTCCTCTACAATAAGCATGGGTTGGTATATAAAGATGTCTACATTTGCATCCATTCCAAATACTCAATAAACATTTTTTAATACATGGCTTTAGCAACCTCATTAAACATTGGTTAAAAAAATAAAAACTCATTACTAAAGCTTGCACATTTGTGGATTATTTGTTGTGGTGGCAACACGTGCATGCATGCACACGCAGGTACACATAGAGAAACAAATCAAGGTAGGTTTGTCTGATGTATATTATAGAACTAAAGACATAGCTTTAAATATTATTGCTCATACAAACTCTAATCTACCTTGACTAAGTAATTCATCAATGGTTTTCCTAGTCCTTAAAATCAAAAATATATTCTAGATACTTTGAATGTAAGGAATTTCAATTGGAAGGGTATTAGGATTCAATGGAGAAGAGAGGGAGGAGAGAGATATAAAATAAACTTTTGGATGAGAGTGAGAAAGAAAGAGAGAGGAGATAAAAACAATTATTGATGAGAGACAAGAAAGAGGTGTCTTTTTAAAAATCATTGATAAGAGAGAAGAGAAAGAAATGTGAAAAGTACTTTGGATAGAGAGGTACCTTTTTCAAATTAATATAGGAGAGGCCCAAGAGTAGTATTGTAGTGTTATAGGAGAGAGTGCTAGAAAATTTTGGAACACTCTCTCCCATAATACTACCTTAGACCCCCTCCTACATTAATAGCCTTGGATCTTCACACACACACACACACACACACACACACACACTCTCTCTCTCTCTCTCTCTCTCTCTCTCTCTCTCTCTCTCTCTCTCTCTCTCTCTCTACTACAATATTAACTTTGGGCCTTTCTTACACATTAATAGCTTTCAATTTTTATCAAAGCACACATACATAGTCTCTCAATCTCTCACTCTCTCACCTTGTGGCTTTAAGAAATTCTAGAAACTCTCTCCTATAATACCACAATACTACCTTTGGACTTCTCCTATATTAATAGCTTTGGACCTTTATCAAAACACACACACATATATGTTCAAAATTTTGATTTCATCTAGATGCCAACCTTCTCTTGCAAAAATGCATGGGATAGGCTTGGGAGGATCAAGATCTTGTCAGTTTGCTGTACCTGCAACTCATATTGAGTCACTTTGACCCATTCTTTGACCTTGTCAATGTTAAAGCCATCTACTAAACTAGGTCATGATATTTCTTATCTTTGGTGGTAATTTATTTAGTAGTTTGTTGTGCTATTGTAGCACTCTCTACACTAGAGGTCGAAGTTGTTTTGGATGGTGATGGGAGCTCTTCACTCTTAAGCTTGATTTCAACTCTATTTCTTCTTTTCTTGAATTCTTTTTTTCAATAACCAATAGGTGGCACTATCACCTTGTTGTTGCTTGCCTTGTGTTCTGGACAATCCAAGTACATGTGGGTAATTCCACATTCAAGGCAATGTTGGTCAACATCACTAACCTTAGACTTCTCTTATTTTGGAAGCACCTCGAGAAACGTGACTCAAATGGCCATAATCTAATAGGCTATGGGATCTCAAGTTTTACACATGCATCGATCGCGTCCTCGTCCTAACATCATAATGGGTACAAGATGGTAGTCCATGAAGATCACATGTCCTTCATCATTGTAACAGAAAAAGATATTAATGTATTCCTCTTCTTTTTTTGGTTCTTCAATGAAGTGGACTAGGGCATCGCTAGGTGAGTGCGTGACAATCGGTACTAGAGATCTAGGAATTCCTAAGAGATTATACTCAACACATTGCATGGTTGCTAATGGGACTGATAGTGCCACTTATAGAGCAAGTGGGGAGTGCCTAGCATAATTGGCTCCTTGGTTAAACTATTGGTAGAAAAAGTTAAGATATGGCCTTTTATCTTTGCTACATTTGTAGTGGAGGTTATCCACATGGATAGCCTAATCCAAAATAGTGTTGATATTGTAGTGATTGTGTTTAGAGTTCCCAATTAAGGTTTCACACATTCTTTCATCGTGGCAAATGCAGTTGATGAAAGCTTTTGTGACTACCTTTTTGGTGGGTCTCTCTATAGAGGGAACTACTTATACATGTTCAATTTTTAGAGATGTAATTGTAATTGGGTCCAAGTCTCGTTGTGGTCGCTAGGTGCAATTAGACTATACTAACTCTATAGAACTACAAAGTCCTAATATACTCAGATGACCTGACATAGAGATATACTAACATCATAGACACATCAACCTTAGTATATAAAAAAGAATCTACCTAAAAAGACAATCATGGACAATAATAGTGATAGTAAAATAAGATTGATCATATATTCCAAATAGATCAGTTGATATAGTTCATACAAAGCATCATGGTCTCTTGAGGAGATAGTAAAAAGAAATAACAAGACTTGGACCAATGGATAACCTCCCTAGATCATGTGGGTGCCAAACATTAGATGTAGGACATCGTAGTATATCTCCAAGTGAGTGGATAGGGAAATAGAGTTGATTGACTTGAGGGTTGAGACTTGATAGTCCAGGAGTGACTGTGATCACTAACCATACCCTAATAAAGGTCTAGACCTGACAACCTAAACCCACTACCCTTCAAACCATGCATCAATCGTGCAGTAGGGACATAGAGTGGACCACTACAAGTGGCCACCACTTGTACGAGAAAGCTAGCACTAGCCGAAACTAATTAAAAGGAGTGTGATTTGTGTTGATTGTGATTGAACTCACACACTTCATCACATAAACACCTTGAAGTGTATAAGGAAAGATAGAAAGCTTGATTTGGCACAAGTCCACTCCACCACTCATATGTCCAATTCATGTAACATGGCAAACTGATTTGTATAACAAGGAACACACTAATAGGGTCTAAGTAAGCAAGGAACTCACTAAAAGAAGCAAATCTTGAGAAGCTATATACAACCCGAGAACCAGAACCTAAAGGAAACAACAGTAAATTAACACGATTAGGAATGCAAATTTTCCTCATTTGATCAATGTGATCGACATTCTAGTTGCTCTCAAGAGACGGCCGACATGTTGGGAGCTAGCATCAGCACTATAGACGACGAGCTTGACTTGAAAAATTTCCCAATTGACATTCAATGAATGGTAAACTAGTATGATCACTTCTCCATTAGCTCTCCTAGCACCCAACAACTCAAAGCCAACCATCCCTAGGATGGACATTAATCCTACATGGATATCAAGACCACCTGGACCCATCGTGACCCATCCACCAAGTGACACTCTGATACATTACATAGAGGAGCTAAACAAGGATGAAGCATAGGTGAATCCTTACATTTTATATGATGAAGTCGGTAACCTTGTCTTGATGGATTTCAAACTAGTGCCCGTGATGGCGTTAGGTAGGGGAAGTGGTAGAGGTCTAGGAGGACAAAACTAAGAACCCATCGCATAATGGACTTGAAGTCACCCAAGGCATGTCTCATCTTGCTGCCCTAAAAGGAAGCAAGACAATCGGGACAAAGCTGATGTGATATGTCCAGAGAGTGTGAGATCACACACTTATATGTTGAGCGCCCTAGGTAGAAAACCTCCATTAATTCCGCAATCATGCCATCCATACCTTTGGGGCTATTTGGAGTTGAGACACTTGATGGTGAGGCCACATTGATTCCATTGAATGTCATGACTTGAGCACAAATGAAGCATGCCGGTATCTCATTACTTGGACCTAGCAACCTTGACACAACTGCAATAGGGAAGAAGAGTCATAGGAGAAGGAGAAAGAGGGTTGAGACGAAGGTAACACTTAAGGCAGATACTGCTACCACATTACCCAAGGGGAACCAAGTTACTGATGCAAAAGTAGAAACATCTACTCTTAAGATGGTAGAAAAGGAGAGTGCCAAGATTGGGGAGTATCCCAACTCGAGGCACCAATTGGAAGTAGTGAATAAGGTCAAGGAGTGGGCGAGAGAAGCCCAAGAGCACCTAAAAGATGCTGAACTTATCATAGAAGATGAGATCGATGAGCACTCTAGTGTGAGCATACTAGTCTTGCCTATGACGTGGTTAAGATTGAGAGACACATCTGCACACCATGTAGCACCACATGGACAAAGCCTAGACACCATAGGCAGGTAGACCAATCAAGATCACTGGCAAAGGGGAATAGAGCCTAATGGAAGGCAAGCAATTGGGAACCTGCTCATGACATTGGCATCATCCCTTGTGATCTTACCTTTAGGAGAGCTGCTTAGGTAGAACCCAATGCTATGACAAGGGTTGAAATAGTGGGGCTAGAAAGACCTAACGATCTTGTAGCAACCAACTTGCCTGACCATGATGTAGTAATACACATACCCAACTTGACCCTTAACTTAGTGCCTATGTCTTTGCACATAAATACTTTTTGGGAATGCATAGAGATGCACACCATCTTACTTGTCAATGTACTAGGAGATGCTATAAGGAAGGAAACTATAGATACAAGAGCGGACGTCAATGTGCTCAGCATAGTCTTGTAGACTTGGGGTAACCCATTTGTGGAGACCGCTAGGTTCTGTTGAGATATCGAGCTCCACTCGTGATATGCCAGGGTGACCGTTGTGCATTTATGTCACCGACTTGTCAGTTGTAGATGCGGTTGGTACACCGCCCATGAATAATAGCTAGATGACAGCTATCCTTATCTACTCTAGTTCATGGCTCAGTTAGTATGCCATCTTAGTTAGTTGTCTTTGGTTTGAGACCCATATATAGGGTTCTTCTATTTCTTTGTATGAGAGTTCTTTTTGGCTTACACAACTAAGAAGAGGAAAACTGTTTTCAGCCTCCACCTCTGTGTGTATTCCCCCATTGTGCAAGCAAGAAAGCTACAAGTGAGACTCCTTCCTTCTCTCCCACAATCTTGACATGGTATTAGAGCCTTGTTCGTGGTAAGGAGCTCAAGAAAGCAAGCCAAGCTCGTAGTGTTCTGGTAAGAGAAGCAGTGTTGCTTTCATTTTCTGTTTTGGGAGTAGATCTTTGCAGGTAGCACAGCCGAAAATTGCAAGAGTGCATTGTCTCAGGTTGAGACGCCCTTCGCGTTGAAGCAAGAGGGTAGTATATGCTGCGGGTAAGGGCTTTAGCCCTTTGCGACCCTGTTTTTTTTATTTGAGGCCATTTCGGGGCCTGTTTTGGAGGCGGAAGTTTTCTACACGCACTCAGGAAAAGGCCCAGTTTTATGCTGTGCAGCCACTGTTCTACAGGTCGGTGAAAAGTTACTGTAGAAATTGCATCGTATGCCTGTGCGCAGAGATATTGGGAGTTACAGAATCATCCTTGTTGCCTGTTGATGCAAAATCGTCACTAGGAAGTGACTGTGTGGTCAAATACCACTTTCGCCAGTTTTGCAGATTTGCCCTTGTGAGGCTGAAGCTGTGTTCTTTGTAGTGACAGAATTTTTTGCAGTGTTCTGTAATGGCGTCTGATTCTCTTTCACAGATTGTCACTGAAAAGCTTGACAAGAACAACTTCCAAGCATGGAAGTTTAGAATGACGAATTTCCTTATGGGAAAAGGATATTGGGAATTTGTTGCAGGAAATGAAGAAGAACCAGTTCTTCCTGATGTTCCCAATCAACAGCAAATGCAGGCATTTAAAGCATGGCATGAGAGAGCTAGGAAAGTTATGTACTAGCTGTCTATCAGCATTTCAGACTCTATGATTGTGCATATTCAAGATGCAAGTACGCCAAAGGAGGCATGGGATACTTTGTCAAAAATATATAGCACAAATACGCAAGCCAAGAAAATGCAGCTCAACCAAGAGTTGCACAATGTGCAAAGAGAAAATATGAGCATCAATGACTACCACATGAAGGTGAAGAAGATTGCAGATGCACTTGCTTCCATTGGGTCGCCAGTGGAAGATGATGATTTAGTTTCTGTGACCTTGAATGGTCTAGGAAAGGATTATACACAGTTTTGAACATCCATTTCCGTCTGTGAAAGATTTCCTGATTTTGAGGAGTTGATTGCTCTTCTAATTTCTGAGGAGTAGAGAAATGGTGGTGCATCTTCTTCAGGAGGAACTTCAAAAGAAGCTGTCTTCTACTCAAATTTTGGAAGAGGTAGAGGTAGAGGTAGAGGAGGCCGATTTGGAGGCCATGGTAGAAATCAGAATATGCAGCAAACTCAAGAAAACCAGTCCTATGGAGGAGGACATGGTAACTCTAGAGGCAGGGGGAGCCAAAGAGGTCATGGTGGATGGCAAAGAGGCCAAAATGCAAACAGCAATGTTGAATGCTACTACTGTGGTAAAATGGGTCATATGGCTAAAGACTCCTATAAAAAGCAAAATGACATCATGAATGGGAAATTTTAACAAGGGAATTATGCATCTTCTAGTAGACAGGGTGATGACAGAAATGAGAATTTGTTTATGGTGCAACACATGAACAATTCTGTGACAAGTGCAGAAGAAAGCAACGATGTATGGTATGTTGACTTAGGTGCATCAAACCACATGACAGGTCATGCAGAATGGATGGAGGATGCAAGGAAAATGGAAAAACTAGGATTTGTGGAGACTGGTGATGATACTGCACATCCTATTGTGCAGATTAGAAAAATTCCTTTGTCTATGCAGGATGGAAAAAAGAAATACCTGTCCGATGTATTTCATGTCCCGAATATCACCAGGAATCTGGTTTCTGTTGGTCAAATGGTTAAGCAAGGCTTGCATGTCAGATTTAATCCTCATGGATGCTTTGTTGAGGATATGAAAAATAAAGGTCGCTTGATAGCAAAAGGAAAGAAGAAGGGCAGAATGTTTACATTGGATGCAGACATGCCTGAATTGAGTGCAACAATGTTTGCACATGGGACCGGTGTAGTTGCAGATATTGATATCTGGCATAAAGGCATTGGTCATGTTAATGTACAGCGACTTAAATCAATGCAGGCCCAAAATATTGTTGCAGGATTGCCTAAAGTCAAGGTTGCAAAAATGCATAAGGTATGTGAAGCCTGTTAATTTGGAAAACAGGCAAGGAAACCATTTCCTAGACATGTTCAAGAGAGTGAGAAGCCATTGGAATTAATCCACTCTGATGTGTGGACTACTAAAGCTGCATCTCTTGGAGGCTATCATTATTTTGTCACTTTTATTGATGACTATAGCAAAAAAGTTTGGGTGTATTTTATGAAAAAGAAAAGTGAAGTTTTTGGGCATTTCAAAACTCTTAAAGCTATGGTTGAAAAAGAAACAGGCCTGCAAATAAAATGCCTAAGGTCAGATGGAGGGGGAAAGTACCTCTCAAATGAGTTTGCAAGGTTCCTGCAGGAGCATGGCATAAAGCAGCAATATTCATGCAGTCATACCCCACAACCAAATGGAATTGCAGAAAGGAAAAACAGGCATATTGGAGAGGTATCTCGTGCCATGCTCAACGAAAAAGACTTGCCAGATTTTTACTGGGGCTGAAGCAGCTAATGAACAGGACTCCCACTGCAGCAATACATGGGATGACTCTAGAGGAGAGGTATACTAGTAGGAAACTAGATATTTCTCATTTGAAAATTTTTGGTTGCATTGCCTATGTACATGTGCCAGATGAGTTGAGATCCAAGTTGGATCCAAAAGCTGAGAAGTACATCTTTATTGGTTACTCTCTGTAGCAAAAAGGATATAGATGCTATAACCCTTCTACTCGTAAGTTTACAGTGAGCAGAGATGTTGTTTTTTATGAGATGAGTAGTTGGTATAAACCAGTAAATGTGATTGATGATGTAGATGCACAAAATGGTAATGCTGCAGAGAATTCACAGCAGTAGTCACAAAATATTAGTGGACCTGGAGCGTCCTCTAGCAGTGGTTCACATTCTTCGCCATGGACAGGCAGTCTGACATCAGGAGAATCTTCTCAAAGCAATGCAGATAGTGGTATGCAGGTATCACAAAAAGGAAAAGAGAAGGTTGATCAGCCCATGTTTGATGTGAATGCAGGTCACTCTTATGTGGATGGTGAATCCAGTGGCTCAGAACAGAGCATTGATGATGAGTTGGGTATTCCTTCTATTGTTACACCTGGAGTAAGGAAGATCAGGGATGTTTTGAGAGCACCTGGGAGTGAACCTATTTTGCGCAGGTCTACGAGAGCTAGGTATCCTGTGGATAGGCTGAAATATGATGGATTTACAGCCATTCACTATGCATATATGGTCAAAGTGATACAGGAATCAGAACCCACTTCTTTTGAGGAAGCCATGGGAAAAGAAGAATGGGAGAAAGCCATGGATGAAGAAATGGATGCCTTGGAAGCAAATGCTACATGGGAATTGGTACTTATGCCTAAAGGTAAGAATGCAATTAGCTGTAAGTGGATTTATAAGGTGAAGCACAATGCAGATGGTTCTGTGAATAGATACAAGGCAAGATTAGTAGTCAAGGGGTATGCACAAACATATGGCATTAACTATGAAGAAACATTCAGTCCGGTTGCAAGGATGGCAACCATAAGAGCAGTCATTACTATGGCTGCATCAAAGGGATGGTCTTTACATCAGATGGATGTAAAGAATGCCTTCTTGCATGGTGATTTGCAAGAAGAAGTCTATATGGAGCAGCCACCAGGTTATGTGCATGCTGTGCATCCTGAGTTTGTTTGCAGGTTGAAGAAAGCCTTGTATGGCTTGAAGCAAGCACCTAGAGCATGGTCTGACAAGATAGGACAGTATCTTGTCACTATTGGCTTTCAAATTTCCAAGGCAGATTTCTCACTTTATGTGAGAAAAACAAAGAAAGGTATTATGCTACTTGTCATTTATGTTGATGATTTGATTATGACAGGTGACAGTGATGAAGATATCCTTCATGTGAAAATGCTATTGAAGCAGAAGTTTGAGATGAAGGATTTGGGAGAGCTGCATTATTTCTTGGGCATTGAGGTGATTAGATCACCAAGTGGGATACAGCTCTTGCAGAGGCAGTATGGATGGGACATGCTGTCCAAATATGGGATGACAGGCTGTAAGCCTATTTCAGTTCCTTTGGAGCAGAATGTGAAGCTGAGCGCAGATACACGTGAGCTTCTGGAAGACCCTACTATGTACAGACGCATAGTAGGAAGTTTGATTTATATGACTATTACCAGGCCAGATTTGAGCTATGCTGTTGGATTGGTAAGTCAGTTTATGCAGGTTCCAAGGAAACTGCATTTGGATGCGGCTAGACGCATACTCGGGTATGTGAAGTCCACATTGCAGTATGGACTATTTTATGAGACTGGGGCTTAGATACAGCTGCATGGATACACTGATGCTGATTGGGCTGGTAGTATTTCTGATAGACGATCTACCAGTGGATATGTGTTCTCTTTTGGGAGTGTTGCAGTCACTTGGAGCAGCAAGAAACAGCCTATAGTTGCCTTATCGAGCACAGAGGCCGAGTACAGGGGTGCAGCAATGGCTGCATGTGGGGTAGCTTGGTTGCATAAGCTACTTTATGATATGCATCAGCCTACAGATGGGCCAGTTGTCATTTATTGTGACAACATGAGAAGTATAACTTGGCAAATAACTTAGTCTATCATGCTAGAACAAAGCACATTGAGGTGCATTATCATTATGTGCGGGAGAGGGTATTACTAGGTCTTATTGATCTAGTTTATGTCAGCACAGAGGATCAGGTAGCTGACATATTTACGAAGGCATTGGGCACAGAGAAGTTACGCAAGTTCAGAGACCTGCTTGGTATGCAGGAATTGGGATTGAGCTCGAGGGGGAGTGTTGAGATATCGAGCTCCACTCGTGATATGCCAGGGTGACCGTTGTGCATTTATGTCACCGACTTGTCAGTTGTAGATGTGGTTGGTACATCGCCCATGAATAATAGCTAGATGATAGCTATCCTTATCTACTCTAGTTCGTGGCTCAGTTAGTATGCCACCTTAGTCAGTTGTCTTTGGTTTGAGACCCATATATAGGGCTCTTCTATTTCTTTGTATGAGAGTTCTTTTTGGCTTACACAACTAAGAAGAGGAAAACTGTTTTCAGCCTCCACCTCTGTGTGTATTCCCCCATTTTGCAAGCAAGAAAGCTACAAGTGAGACTCCTTCCTTCTCTTCCACAATCTTGACAGGTTCAATGTCATGCTAGCTAATGGAATGAAGGTGAGATCATTTGGAGTACTAATAGACTGGCCCTTGAAGCTATTTCGATTCCAATTCTCAGTGAACTTCATAGTCATGAAGGGAGTGGACTACGCCATTTTGCTAGGCCGACCGTGGATGCGAGGTGCACAAGTAATAGAAGACTTGGCAATGATCTAATATTCTTAGGCAAAAAATTGGAAGCTGTAAGAGTCGAGATGGATACCTGGAAAACCATGCCAGCCAACCTAGATGCCATCTCCTCTATTTTGAAAGGAGACTCACAAGTCAGCAATTCCTATGGGCCACTAACAAAGCATATCCCTTGCCCCGAGGGGACGAGCAAGATTGGATGCATGTGCTAGCCACCATTGATCTACCATTCTCAAATGACAAGCATGATTATAATCAAGTTGGCAGAGTAGTCGATGAGTCCCACAAGGTCACACCATCTCCTACTATCGAAGAGTAGGATCCCACAATTAGTACCACTTTGCATGATGACAAGAGCTCTAGCAATCGACCAACACTTGTCCCCTTTCACATCCCATCTAATAGACTTGAACTCCAAGGGATTCTTGAATACTTGATGAGAGAGCTTGCTAGTAACCCAACTGCCAATCTCAAACCCCTCAAGGACCTCATGGATGAGCCAAAGAGGCAATGGACCAAAGTGCATGACTTGAGTCTATTGTACAATTGGCCACTAATCAATTAATATATTAAAATTCACCATGGAAGCTCTTTTGTGCCAACCTGGTGAACACAATCTTGAATATCCTACGAGGTTTGCTAGCAAACAATTCACAAATCCCAAAATGAATTACTTCATGATGGAGAGGGAAGACCAAGCTATGGTGTTTGTCAAGAAGTTTCATCATTATCTTTTTAGCTATGCCTTTCACCTTCTTCGTTAACCATCAGGCTTTGCTTTATTTAGTAAACAAACCTTGTGTTATAAGATGCACAACTAGATGGCTACTTCTGCTTCTAGAGTTTGAATTATCTTTTATTGTAGGCAAGGGTAAGCAGCATTACATGGTAGACTATATGTCCCGCATACCCACATGAGAAGTTGTTGACCAGGGCATCATAGATGACCTACCAAATGCACACCTTTTTAGCATGTCCAGTGGGAGATACTTGTTCAAAGTTTGTTTAATACCATATTGGGCAGATGACATAGTCTACATCCTAGAACATGGACTACCTGAGAGACCTATAGAGAAGGCTAGGCTAAAACACCTTATCCTTAAGGTTTAGCTCTATCAATCAATAGCTATCTAGCTCAATAGACTAGGATAGGATGGATTATTATGAAGATGCATGTGTGAGAACGTGATGCATGATGTACTTGCTAAAGTGCATGGTAGGATTGCTAGAGGACACATTAGCAAGAGACACTACAGCTGCAAGGTGCTACAATCCCAACTGTGGTGGCCCACTCTATTCCACAATGCAGATAAGTTCATGAAGCATTGCGATAAGTGTCGGAGAACTAAATTCCCCATTCATAAGGACAAGATGGAGTTGACCCCAGTGATAGCACAACAAGCCTTTGAAAAGTGGGAAATCAACTTCATTGGGCCGGTCAGTCCTACGACATAGTAGTCATAGGCGAAGTACATAATTGTGGCTATGAATTATCTTATGAAATGGGTTGAAGCCGGGGCCACTAGAAAGAATGATGCTAGAACCATAGCTAAGTTCCTTTAAGAGCAAGTGATCTCGCAATTCAGTTGCCCAATCAAACTAGATAGTGATCAAGGCACACACTTCATTAATGAGGTGATTGCCCATTTTCTATCCACCTTGATCATCCATAGGAAATCCTCACCATATTACCCTTAGGCTAACAATCATGAGAAATCTACAAATAAGACCCTAGTGAATGTCCTAACTAAGGTAGTCTCCACCTTGCACACTGATTGGGACAATAAATTCATGGTAGTGCTATGGGCCTATAGGACAGCTTACAAGATGGTGGACACCATTCAAGCTAAACTATGGGACTGAAGCAACCTTGCCAGTGGATGTCTTTGTTCCAAGCCTAAGAGTGGCAATAAAAGAGAGATGGGATAGAAAGGAAGCATGGACGGAACACCTGGTGGAGTTAGAAGGCCTCTTTGAAACCCAAATCTCTTGGAAACTCATGCACTAACTTGCAAAAAGGTGAGATGTAAGAGCTAGTTTGACAAGCATGTCAAATAATGCAACTTTGAGTAGGGTGACCTAGTGTTCTTGTACTCGGTGAAGGGCCATAAGCAAAAGATGAAGTTCAAGGTATTGGGACCTTTCAAGGTCCACAATATTAGCCAAACTAGCAATGTAGAGCTTGAGACTCTAAAGGGGGGGGAGCATAGGCTTCTTCAATGGTAGTTGCCTCAAGAAGTAGTATCCTCTAGCACACCCACTACACAAGCCTCCAATATTGGATCCACTTGTAAACATAAGAGTAGCCACCATCACTAAGATAAAGGGTGAGGATGAGGAAGTAGTGGCTACTCTTATCCTTTATGGGACTACATAAGAGTAGCCACCATCCTTCATTGATACTTTGATGCACTCATCCTTTAAGACTAAGATATTCCTTTGATGCACTCATCGATGAGGGAGATGACTATAATATCCTTACACACAATCATTGGATCCTCATTGATTTGCCCCAATTGCAACCTACTAGCACGAAACTTAGCCCATTTGGGGGGTAGTCTTCTTCATTGATCGGAAAGTGCAAGGTAGCAGTCTCTATTGAGACTAAAGGCTACCAATTATTTTCTACATGATGCCTAACACCAAGACCACTAGTAGAGAATCAATGCTAATATGTGCATTCAAGAAACAAGCACATTGTAATGTCAACTACGACTCACAACGTATTCACCTTACCATTGGCAATGTTCAGATATAGTGATGGCTTTCAACAAGGGTAGAAAGGGCTCCATCTAAAACCACAACATCGCCGATAGAGCAACTTAGTGCAAAGCCTAAGGAGGGATCATGGCTTATTCCCAACCACCACAATAAATCGAACGCAACCACCAGCAAACCCACCCAAAACCACTAAGCTGTTGCTCAAATGGGTACCCAAATGACAATCGTAGTCACCTAGAAGCCAATCCACATGAACTCATAATCCGAGAACCTCATGCCCTAGGCCTATGAGACACAATTGATGCTGTCAAAAACTGACAATGGTCAACAAGCCATGATGGGTGCCAAAATCCCTATTGTGTGCTCAAGGTTACTACACGAAGGCAACACTTGGATTTGGTTTCCCAAGACCACGAGTGGCATGCATGCCCCTTAGCCACCACCTTCCAATCCATCTCCATAAGACTATAAGCCCTCTAGTTATGAGAACCAAAT
>NW_028230302.1:0-14562 GCF_053477565.2 Lygodium microphyllum | reverse complement strand
ATTTCTAAGGTGGTCCCTGGGGGCCGGGAGGCCGGTTGGGCTGGTGGGGCCTCGGTGGTGGGGAGGGTAGCTGGTATTTGGTAGAAATCGTTGACTGTGCGTTGGTTGGTGGCTCCTTGTCTTTGCTCCGTGGTTCATAGGAGGTGGTCTCTGTGGCGTTGTATTTCCAGTAGAAAGAGCCCCAGGCATCTCTGGTCTTTGAATTCCATCACCTTGGAGAGTGGTCCGAATCCTTCGCTGAATAGGCAGTGGAAGCGTCCCCGGATTTCGTAGTACACTGGGCATCTACAGATATAGTGTTCCTCTGTCTCTGGCTCGAGATGGTAGAGCTGACAGATTCGGTCTTCTGGGGGGAGGGGGTTGGTCCCGTATCCGCCTGTTTCGACCCGTAGTTGGTGTGAGGACGTGCGGATCTGTCCGATGGCACTTCTGACCTTGTGAGACAGGTGTGTGTCCATGTAGCTTGGGCGGGTGATGAAGCCGTCCGGGGAGATATGCATGAAGTGTTCTTGGTAGAAAGCCTTATTGGTTCCTAGTTCCGATGTGGGGGTCACTCATGTCTTGGCGGTGTCTGTCTGGATGATATCCATTCTGGTGATGCGATTTACCTCCTCTCGGCTGAGCTCCAGGTGTGGGCAGTCTAGGCTATATTGTAGTGGGGGGAGGTGGTCCATGTGCAGGCCATGGAGCCGTAGCCAGGTCTCTGTTCAGGCATACTAGCACTTAGTGTCCCCTTGTGTTGCTAGCTGTTTGGATGACTTCAGGGCGAGTTTGGGGTACTGGTGCCGGGGCAGGTCCCATATTCGGCGCAAGAAGGTCACGGTCTGGAAGAGGGCCTTAGCCACGAGGGGCGGTGCCCCCAGCTCTGTGTGGATGATCTCGTGTGGTACGGAGGGCTTGCTTCGGATCATCCGTGAGATCATAAGTATTAGGGGTCTCTCCATCTAGTCCCATCCCTCATAGGTGGCCTCCTCCTTAGGCAGTGGCTGATCTTGTGGGGCCCTCCGCGTGTGGTAGAGATTGGACCCCATATGGGAGCCTCGTACAGGAGGGCTGGTGTGACCAAGGTGTCAAAAAGCCAGAGCTTTGTCCGGGGTTCCTGGAACTGTATGCGGGCACATTGGTTCTCCATTGACTCGAGGGCTGCATAGCCTCGGGTTAGTCTATCTTCCGCGGCTTTTCTCAGGGTAAATCTCGGTCCAGAGAATGTAATCCCCATATAGACGTATCTTTGGACCACGTCCACGGTTTCTCCACTGTATGTGAAGGGGGGTACCGACCGTCGGAGCCATTGGGTTGACGTGTTGAACACCATGACCTTGGTTTTCCCCAGGTTCACAGTTAGGTCTTTGTCTTGGCAGAAGGCCTATAGTGCGTCCAGTTGGCATTGCAGCCCTTCGGGTGTGCTGGAGATGAGGACTATGTCGTCCGCATATAGTAAGATAGGTATCAATGTCCCTCCCAGGCTCGATCCCTCCTCGCCCAATCTATCTATGTACTCTGAGACCTCATCAATGTAGAGGCCAAATAGGGTGGGCGAGAGTGGGCATCCCTGCTTGACTCCGATGGTGCTAGTGATCTCCTTTGACAGCCCTCTCGGTGCCTGAACTCGGCCCGTTACTGATTCGTGTAGTGCCAGTATCCACCATCGTATTTCGGTTGGTACTTGTAGTTCCTGTAGTCTCTGCGTGAGCCTCGCTCGTGGGACTGTGTCGAAGGCCTTGCGGAAGTCCATGAAGCAGCAGTACACCCGTCTTCCATGTGCTTTGCCCTCCTCTATGATGGCTCTCAGTGTGAGGATATGGTCAAGGGTGCAGAACCCCCTCCTAAACCTTGCTTGTCCTGCTTCTCGGTGTTGGTGTTGCTCTGCCCACTTGCTCAGCTCGTGGTCCAGTATGGATCCATAGAGCTTGGCTAGTACATGGCTAACCATGACTGTTCGGTAGTTCGTGGGAACCATGGGGTCTCCGGCCTTCAGGATAGGTATTATGGAGTGGGTTGACCAACTGGCTGGGAAGCCTTCGCATAGGGCTCTGTTGAACATGTGTGCTAGGAGAGGTGCCAATATGTCTCTAGCATGGGTCAAATGCTCTGCTACCAAACCTTCGTGGCCTTGGGCACGGCCATTTTGGAGTCTGTCAATGGCTCTCGAACCCGCCCCGTGCTGAAGAATGTGGATGATCCGGGTCTGCTCCCTGGGGGCCGGGGTAGCTGAGGCTGCTTGGGTACTTGGTATAGTGAGGTTGCATATGCGTGCCAAGTGTCTAGGGAGGTGATGGGCGTCTTGGCTCGGGGTTCCTGAAACGCCTTCCATGCCTCTTTGCTGTCCTGTCCTAAGAATAGCTGGCAGAATTCGTGTTCCACTTTGGAGAGGTAGGCTCGTTTCTTCCGTCGCACTAGGCGACGGAAGATCAACCGTGCTTGTTTATGCGTGAGTACTCCCCGTGCTTCCTCCTGTTGAAGACGGAGCCGGGTTTCCTTGCACTCTGTGTCGTACCAGCTATTGTGGGACATTCTTGTTCGGAGGGGTGGAGTGGGGGGAGGGGGATGTGTGGGGGAAGTATTCGGCAGCTGAGGTGTGTAATGTGCCCGCCAACTAAGCTGTGACCTCCTCCAGGGGTGCGTGGGGATTCATTTCTTGCAGGCTCCAATAGAGATGGTCGGAGTATGCGCTCGCAGTTAGCCTGGTAAAGTGGTACCTGGGGAATCTTGGGGGGTTGCTTGCTGGGGGGGGGGGGTTTAGGTCATACCTGCAGGTTATGTCAAATTGTAGGTATGCATGGTCGGCAGCCACTGGGAGTGGGCGAGTTAATTTTTGAGAGAGAGAGAGAGAGAGAGAGAGAGAGAGAGAGAGAGAGAGGGTCACATGGGCCCAGACCCCCAATCTATTGTATGTGAGTGTCGAGAATACTTTGCAAATCTTGGGTTCGTGATAGATTTCTTAGATTGCTCAAGCCATGCACCCTTTTATGCTTTGGTCAAAGATCAAGTTCCCCATGACATGCAAGACTTCTTGGAAGTTGATATCCGTGAGTAGCTATGCATCACTTTTGGCTAAACCTTTGGCTGCCATGTGCCAATAGGTTTGGGCTCCAAGCAACATGCCTTTATTGTGGAAAGAAGGGTTGAGTAAGTTGATTCCTAAAGTTCCCTCGCTGTTCGAATTTACATAGTGGAGACCGATTTCATTGATGGGCTCTTGAATGCACAGAGGCCCATAGACTATGCACGGCTCACACAACAAGATATTGTTCTGGTGCAATTGGACTTGGAAAAGGCCTTAGACTTCTTGGAATGGTCTTTTGTTTGTAGATCTCATGCAAGTGTAGGAATTGATTAGGCACGGAGATCGAGGCAGACAATCATTACGCGCAGTGAGAGAGACAGAGAGAGTGCGAGAGAGCAAAGTAGAGAGTGAACATGTTTTTTTGGTACAATGAGGAGTGTACCACTTTAGGTTTTTAGATATATATATATATATATATATATATATATATATATATATATATATATATATATATATATATATATATATATATATATATATATATATATATATATAAGTACAATGTGCTAAGGGTGTGTTCACACCCGTGCACATATAAAAGGCACGGTGGCCCTTTATTCCCAACAACCTCCCACCTAAAGGCAATGTACCTTAAGAGGAGAAAAGAATCAGCTAAGTCTAAGTATGTGCAAAGCTGAAATAAATATATCTATCCAACTTCCATTATCTGTCGGCAATGAGTAAACCACTCTGCTTTAAGACCCTTCGTGAGAAGGTCTGCAAGGTTATCATCTGTATGCACTTTGACAAGCTCAATGCTCTTGCTGTCAAGTACATCTCTAATGAAGTGGTACTTCACCCGTATGTGCTTTGCCTTTGCATGAAAGACAGGATTCCGTGCTAGCATGATAGCACTTTGACTATCACAAGGGAGAATAGGTAACTTTGAGATGCCAAGTTTTCCCACTAGACGTGAAAGCCATAAAGCTTCCTTGCATGTCTCAGTGGCAGTCACATACTCTGCCTCTGTAGTAGACAATGCAACACACTTTTGTAGCTTGGAGATCCAAGAGACTGCTCCTCCTGTGAAAGTAAATACATACCCAGAAGTGGACTTCCTGCAGTCCGCATAACCAGCATAGTCTGCATCTGTAAAGCCAACAACAGATGCCTTATGCTTTCCAAAGCAGATGCACAACTCCTTTATGCCTTTGAGGTATCTCATAATACCTTTCATTGCATCCCAATGCTTCTTGCCAGGGGTTGCCATGTATCTGCTAACCGCTCCCACTGCAAAGGAAATGTTAGGACGTGTAGCAACCATAGCATACATCAAACTGCCAATAGCTGAAGCATATGGTATCTTGGCTTCTCATCATCAGATGTAGGGCTGTCCTCTGCACTGAGTTTCATATATGGAGGCAATGCAACCCCAATTGTTTCCCCCCCCTCCATATTGAAACGTTGCAAAACTTTGGAGATATTCTCCTGTTGAGATAGATAAAGTAAGCCTTTCGATCTATCTTTGAGTATTCGCATGCCAAGAATGTGATTTGCATCACCCAGATCCTTCATGTCAAAGCTGCCATGAAGACTTTGCTTCAATGAATCCAAGGCATGAGTATCCCTGCTAGCAATCAGCATGTTATCAACATACAAAACCAAGATAGTTAGGCTGCCATCTACTGCCTTCTTGGTGTACAAGCAGTGATCCACTTGACTTCTATGAAAGCCTTGGGACTGCATGAATATATCAAACTTATGATACCATTCTCTTGGTGCTTGTTTCAGCCCATACAAACTCCTTTAGAGTTTACATACCATTTTTTCTTTCCCTTATTCAACAAACCCTTCAGGCTGCTGCATATATATGTCTTCATGCAGATCACCATGTAAAAACACAGTCTTTACATCCATTTGTATGAGTTCCATATCTTCAACTGCAACCAAGCCCAAAATGGTTCTCAATGTAGTCATCTTGACTACAGGAGAGAAAATCTCATCAAAGTCGATTCCGTGCTCTTGCTTGTACCCTTTTGCAACCAATCTTATTTTGTACTTTGGTGAGGAACTAGAAGTGACCTTCACCTTGTAAACCCATTTGCATGGAAGGGTTTTCTGCCCTTTAGGCAACTGCACCAAGTCCCAAGTGCTATTTTTTTCAAGAGATTCCATCTTTGACAGCATGGCTTTATACCATTTCTTGCTGTCCTATCTATCCATTGCTTCCTTGAAGCAAGACGGTTCACCACAGTCTGTCAACATGACATACTCAGCCACATTAATTGCACCAAGAACAAACCTGTCAGGTTGTCTAGTAGCCCTAGACGATCTCCTAACCCAATGGTCATTGTTTGCTGGCTGTTCCTGCAAATTTCCATTTTCAGCATGCTGTCCTGGCATTTCAGCCTGCAAATCAGCATTAACAGCTTGCTGTTTTGGCTGTTCTTGCACATGTAATGGCTCATTTTCATGGGCAATAGCTGGTTGACCAGCATCATTTCTTGCATTTACAGGTTCATTTACAGAAGGTATTTGCTGTTGTAGAGCAGGCACATTTTGCTGTCCAAAAGGTATTTCTTCTCGGAATACAACCCTACGGACCTCCTCAGTCTTTTCGGGCTGTTTGTGCATGCGATCTTCCCGGAAGATAACGTCATTGCTGCGTACTATTTTCCTTTTCTCGGGATCCCACAATTTATACTCCATTTCACCCTCGTTACCATATCCTAGGAAAATGCATTTACAAGACTTTGGCTCAAGTTTGCTACGTTTTTCTTTACGAATGTGCACAAAAGCCTCGCAGCCAAACACTTTCAGATGAGCATATGAAGGTGGCTTGCCCGACCACACTTCTTGGGGAACTCCTCCCCCAAAGACCTGTTTGGTGACCAATTAATCAAGTGAACGGCTGTCATAACAGCCTCTGCCCAAAAACCATGGAGTAATGCAGCATGAGACAACATCGTATGGACCTTATCTTGTATGGTCCGATTCATATGCTTTGCAACTCCATTTTGGGGTGGATTGAGGAGCAGTGAGCTTCCTCTTTATCCCTTTGTTGTCACAAAATGCCTGAAAGGCCTTGGACACATATTCCCCACCATTGTCAGAGCGAAGACACTTAAGTGTCTTATCTGTGTGATTTTTAGCCAATGCCAAGAATTTTTTAAACTTGTCAAACACTTCATCCTTGCTACGAATAGGGTAAACCCATACTTTCTGTGTGGCATCATTGACAAAGGTGACAAAATATTTCTTTTCCCCTAAAGATAATCCTTGCATTTGACATACATCCGAATGTACTAACTCTAGAGGAGAAGATTTCAAAGAAAGAGACTTTTTGTGAGACGTCTGTGGATGTTTGCCATAAATGCAATGATCACAATGCTCAAAATTAGCATAACGAAGACAATGCAAGTAACCCAAACGAGAAAGCACTTTCATTCATGTTTGACTCATGTGTTCCAACTGGCCATGCCACAAAGAAACGCTTGGTTGCTCGGTCACGGCAACAACATGGTCACGCACACTAGATACATGAAGTGGATACAAAGTATCACTCTTGTAACCTCTGGCAATAACCCTAGATCCCTTACAGATCTTTCATTTTTTTATCACCAAAGGTGGTATGAAAATTATCATCATCTAGCTGCCCTGTGCTAATCAAGCTCTTCTTAAGCTAAGGTACATTCCGTACATGTTGAAGTGTAAAGACAGAGCCATGGTGAAACTGTAACTGCACACTGTCAATACGTGCAATCTCACATGCATAGTTGTCCCCAAGATGGACAACACCATGTCGACCCCCTGTATAGGTAGAAAACCACTCACGATGAGGGGTGACATGAAAGGAAGCACCTGAATCAAGAATCCAGGTATGCATGTCATCATTTGTATCTGCAAGTAAAGCTTGTGCACCAAAATGTGAAGAGACAAAGAGTATGTCACTCCCACTGTCATTGTCATTAGTGACTACCTACATTCACCTCTTCAATTTTTACACTGCTCTTCTTAGGATGACTGTCCTTCTTCTCTTCCTTGCAATCATCTGTCCTCTTGCCTTTTCCTTTCTCTTTCTTCCATTTGTAGCAGTCACGTTTAAAGTGACCCTTCTTGCCACAATGATGGCATTCAACATCTTTGCCACGTGATTTATTGCGTCCCTTGCCATCATATTTGCCCTTTTGCTGTGATCTGCTTAGTATGCAAAGCATTGGAAGACTTACTGGATGAATTGTTATGCCGATTCATTTCTTCCATAAGTAGAGCACTCTCTACATCAGCATATAAAAGGATCACATTAGAATTGCTCATAGCAGTCCTGAATGTATCCCAACTCTCTGGTAGAGTGCAAAGCAAGAAAGTAGCCTTAAATTCCTCATCAATCATGAACTTCAAGGCAATCGGCTGGCTGAAAATGGAGTTAAACTCACTCAAGTGAGTAGACATTGCTGTACCTTCTTTCATACGCAAATCCATAAGCTTTTTCAGCCAATACACTTTGCTTGCAGCACTCTTCTATGCATACAGTTCTTCTAGTCTAGTCCATATAGCATATGTAGAATCTAAACCTTCAATGTTGAATAGCAAGGCATCAGAAATTGATAGCTCTATGGTTGAGCGTGCAAGCTCATTCAAATCATCCCAATCATCTTGATGCATGTCCGTGGGCTTTGGCCCTTTGGTTTTGATTGTCTTTGCTTGCTTCTTTTGTAACAAGATATTGTAGCATTGCTTTTGCCAAACTGCAAAATTGTGTGCGCCTTCAAGCTTCTTTATGTGCATGAGATTACTGCTGTCATTGCTGCCAGCCATGATTTTCAGCCCAAATGTGACCAAAAAACCAGTAAATGCAGGCCCAAACTGTTACCTGAGTGACCAAGGTACAAACAAGTACCAATCAGCAATAAATGACCACACAGAAGTACAGATTTCAAATCTGTAATTAAATTTTCAGAAGTGCCAAAACAAGTGCTACAGCATTATCCAATTGATTATAGCTGTTCCAAGGGCATGTGCATCACATTACATGAGAAATCCCAAAATTTCAGCTGCAATTTTTGTTGTACATGTACCTATGAGCATAAAATTTGACACGAACGGTCAAAAGCCCGAAGATTTTATGCTCAAAGTGTCAAACACACATCTGCATTTCCTCTGTCATGCATAGGACTGTCCAATTTTGCCAAAATAAAGCAATTCAGCAAAACCCCCAAATTTTACCAAGTGTTGATGTCCAAATTGCACAGAATTCAACCTGCATGTACATAAAATGACCAAATGCTGCACAAATTTTGCCCAAATGGCAAAAGCCCCAAATTGCACGGGGTCCAATGTGCCTCAATGTCGAGAAATTGGGTTAATTTCAGCCCAATTTGTGCATGTACATGAAAAGCTCCAAATGTTGGGGACAAAATGTCACAAATTCCTGCAATTTTTGAGGCAAGTTTGCTTGTCTTGCATCAAATTTTCCAATTATGGAAAAAGTCTCAAATTTTTGGGCCAAATGTTGAGAAATTTCACTCAAATGAGCAAAATTTCAGCAATTTTGGCGAAATCCCCAATTCAAATGCGCACAATGTCTGCAATTTCAACGCAAATGCCTTAATTTTTCTCAAACCGTGCTCAGTCTGGCGAAGCCCCAACTTTTTGGGCTAAAATTGCACAAATTTGAGATTTTGTGCTTACACGCGAAAAATTCTAATGGATCTGTTGACTTGCTAGGTGTTGCCGTGAGCCTGGAACCCCGCTGGCTGCTGTTTGACGCGCGTCACCTGTCCGTCACGGGCTGGTCGCAGCTCTCTGTAGACATCGCTTGTAGACGTTGCGTGTGCTGCCCACTGGCCTCCTCCGTGAGCCCCGTTGCTGCTTGTTACGCTTGCCACTGCTCATCAACTGCTTCACGCCTGCTGCCTGGACCACGTTGGTCAATCGTCACTTGCAGTCGTTGTTAGCTGCTGCACCAGTCGACTGTCTCTCCAGCACAGGGGCATGCCTGCGGCTCTCCTGCTCGCCTTTGAGCTATCTCTTGCTAGCTCTGGTCTTCTACCCCAGCCTGACGATCGTCTGCAGCACCTTACGCTTTGATACCAGTTTGTAGGAATCGAATAGGCACGGAGATCGAGGTAGACAGTCGTTATGCGCAATGTGAGAGACAGAGAGAGTGCGAGAGAGCAGAGTAGAGATTGAATACGTTTTTTTGGTACAATGATGAGTGTACCACTTCAGGTTTTTAGAGAGAATATATATATATATATATATATATGAAAGTACAATGTGCTAAGGGTGTGTTCACACCCATGCACATATAAGAGGCATGATGGCCATTTATTACCAATAGCAAGTTATGGATTTTGGACCTTGCATGTCTAGGTTGATCTACACAATCAATATGGGTGCCATCTTGTGAGTTATACTAAATGGTGGAGTCATCGAGGCTTGTTCACTTGCGTGCTCGGTTTGGCAGGGCTGTCCCCCTAGCCCACTCTTTTTTGCACTTGCTACTGACCCTACTCTTTCCATGCTATCGCATCTTGTGGATATGGGGCAATTAGTTGGTCTATCTCTACCTTTGCAACGATAATTTGTTGGTCAGACACTCATTGAGGATACTTGAAAGCGAATGCTTCTACTCTTCAGATAGCCTTGGATGTATGGGAATTATTTGGGTATGCATCGGGGTTACGAATCAACGCTACCAAATCTTCCCTTATTGATTGCACAGGCTCTGTTTGCCAAATTTAGGGTGGTAGGGCATGTTTGTCCAGCAAGTAGACATTGTGAGACATCTTGGTCACCCTTGCAGCCGAAAGTTTTACTGAAATGGATATCGCAAAAATTGGAAGCCAAGTTTGTTTATTGGAAATCTCAAGCTTGGCCATTTCATGTGCGCCTCAAAGTAGCCTAGATTATTATGCTCGCCATGCTCACCTATTTCTTGACATTGTTGCCTTGGACCAATGTTGCCTTGAAGGATCTCACTTGACACTTCCTTTTCATGCGACGGAAGAAAGATTTTGTGCAAACAAGTATATCTTGGATTAAGTTGGATATCGTGGAGTCATGTTTGCACCTTGAAATCCATGGGAGGTGTGATTGTTTTGGATGTGGGGACTCATACAACAACCCTATGTTCTTCTCTGTTTCAGGCACTATGTATTGGCCAATAACCCTAGACTCTTATTGCCCGTGCTTTCCTTGAGGATCGGCGCCTTTAGCATGGTAATACAAAGATTCACGGTTAGTGGTGGCATGTGCTTAATGGTGAGGCTCACTTTTCTACATTTGCCTTGGCTCTTCTTAACCATTTGGTGTGTTCATGGACAATGGTCCTTTCCAAGTCCCAGTGGCATCCGACAGGTGATAGACAGGTGGTGAATTCATTGCAGCTGGAAATTCTAGTGTCTCCTCTTCTTTCTTGGGAAGGAAAATCTGAGGAAAGACCTAAGTTTAATTGCAGGGATTGTCTTGGATTAACCTTGGTACCTAATGCTCCATGCTAGGGTAAGATTGTTCATCCACCAACATGACTGAGCAAACGAATCAAAATGGGTTGTTGGCAAATACGATGATAAAAGATTACAGATGGAAGCATGCAAGCAAACATCGTTGTCCAATCAGCCACCAATCAAAAGTCAAATCAAGATAGTAGTCAATGAAAGGGCAAGAAAACACCATCGGCAAGACAGCCAGCAGCCAGCCAACTATTGCATATCAAGCACAACAGATCCTTCACCACATGCTCAATCACCAGTTGCTAGGGCCATAACAGTCGGTGTCACATTGACACAATGAATGCATGGTTGCATTTCATTCCCAAGGGACTATCAACAAGTAACTTGGCCAAGATTGTGTTAAAAAATCCAACCTAGACATGTAATACCATGTCAAAATAGCGCAACAGCTAGTGGCACAGGGTTCCGCCTTTGAGTTTGATTAGGCACCCGGCTCAAAAAACAAATAGATGACAGGGTAGTGAGGGTGCCAAGATGGAGCAGAAAAACTTGATGAGGAGGAAGAGAGAGAATTATGGCTGGAACAGCCAAAACATTGAAGGGAAAGATGATGGAGACCACATGGATATAAAAGGGGATGACCATCTGGGTAATGTGACATGTGAAAAATCAGTCTATATACAGGCAAAAGGCAACAAATCTTGTTATAGCAGGTTAGACTCTACAAAAAGAATCCCAGTGAAGGAAGGTAAAGTGTTGCTTATTGGAAGAGTTTCCCCAAGACCATGGAAGGTCTAAACTAGCTGTTGATTGCCCAAATTATTGACCGATCAGCAAGAGAGGCCACATGGCAGTCCACAACAGGCACAACTGAGCGCTCCTGTCAGGGGGCACGTGGGATGGTAGACAAGCTGGGCGGACAGATCTAGTCAAGGTGCCTTGTGCTACCTCCAACATACATTCCAAGGATGAAGGAAGTGGTGAGCATCACCTGTGCTATAGCTATGAACTCCCCCATTTGACTCAGATGGAGGCTCACAACCAAGAGATAGATACAGGAAGAGACAAGGATTAACACAATTGCTAACATTCCCTCTTTGATATTGGTGTTTTGCTGAAGGCCAAAGGAGTAGAGAGAATGGAACATCAGAGGGAAATAGCTTGCAAAAGAGGGCGCTTGAGCTGTGAACAGGTTGGAATTAGGGAGCGGATCTTCAGTCAGATGCACACAAAACAGGCCTGCAATAAGGCAGGCCAACTTGCGAGCTGACACAAACACAATTGCGATTAGGGTTCTTTGCAGTGAAGTTCTGCCCACAACTTTGTAGGCAGGGAGAGCAGACAACGACCTTGCAGATACGAGACAGACAGTCTGAGAAAGAAGTTTGCAGGCCTGTGAGACTTACACATCGCCAACCAGACACCACTGATTACAGAGAGAGAGAGAGAGAGAGAGAGAGAGAGAGAGAGAGAGAGACGCTCTGCTTCAGCATTGTGGAGGGGTAGGGTCGGGTCTGTGTGAGCCAACTAGAGAAAGAAAGAGAGCACTGCCCGCTATTCTTACACAGGCCATCTAACAGAGTAAGTGAGAGACCGAGGAGAGTACCTGAATACCAATATTCCACATCATGCAAGAGTTAAACACGGTTTTCATAGATCAAGTTGTGGATGCCTTGGGGCTTGATTTGGATGATGAAGAGCGGGAAGAAATGGTTCCTTGCACGGAGGTGGCTGCCCCTGTTCCGATGTCTAGCGCGGCGCTCATGTGCAACCCCCTGTTAAATGCACTAAGCATGTCTTCTGCTGAAGTGAGCACCTTGATGATTTTATGGCTGATTTTCAAGCCCCTCCACAATCCGAGCATGCTATTTGTTCTTATGCCCAAGCGACATCCGTGGTTGAGGAGTCCAAGGATTTGGACTTGGAATGTCTCTTGGAATTTGCCAATACATTGCTGAGTGAATATGTTCAGCACAACCACAAATCCTTTCCAACCTAGGATAAAGAGGATGTAGTGGATGCTATTGTGGATACCAAGAGTGTTGTGTGCTCTTTTTTCAGCCTTCTATGAAAGAGTAATCATTCTCTTTTTCACTAGTAGGATGGTGGTGCTTTCTTGGGTTCACCAATGGCTGAACTCCATGTTGCAAGGTGATTGTGTGGAGGATATTTTTGTTGGCCTGAGAGGCTTCTATGAGATATTGCTCAAATCAACAAGCACTCGGGATGAACTTTTGGCCAGAGTTCCACTGTTCTTCGACAAATGCCTCATGTATGTGCTGGGCTGGAAACCGTTGGTGGACTTCCAATGATTATTACAACATGAATGCCCAGTATGGGTTGAAGCTGAATGTTGTCCGGCAGTCTATTGGCCATTGCTTAAGGATGCCATGGGAGGGATTGACACAGTATTGGTTCCCCCTAGCTTGTGGGCTGCAAATCGCAACCGTTTGTGCATGTTGTGGGATACTGCGCACAAGAGGCCCAACTGGCTGCGTTTGAATTGTCTTGGAATGCCTTTGTTGCAATATCGCTTGAAGTGGGGAATTTCGGCAGGGCATTGCTTTTCATGTGGACAACTGGGGCATTTTGTGGCTGAATGTCTGGAAAAGACCAGTACTGTGGAGGGGGATTCGGCTGCACTAGTCCATGACTGTATAGTACATTGTACATCAATATCTAGTGCTCATTCGCCTTGACTCTCAGTCACAAAGCTGATATATTGTGTCCTCTATTGGAATATTTGTCCATCTGCCTGTCTCTATCCTCAAGAGATGTGAGGAGGTGCATATTTTGCGGATAGCAGTTTGCATACTGTAGGAGAGGTACATGCCCATATATTGTGGTTTGATACTAAATCTATCTTTAATGAGATGTAGGAAGTGGCTATTGTACAACTCCATCTTCCTTCCTAGAGGGAGAGGTGGTCAGCTCACACAAGCAAGCCAAGACATATCCATCGATTGTATTAAGATGCTGTGGAAGCAGTGCATGCCAAGGGCAAGATGATCTCTTTGGCACTTTTTACGTGTAATTCCAGCTGGCCAAAAATTTGATAATCCCTCTTATCTAGTCAAATTATACACAATCACAATCACTTCACTATGCATGTATTTCCTAAAAACATGTTGATACAATGCAATTGTTGTTGAAGAAGGATTTATTTGGATATATTGTTGGATATGTTAAGTGCAGTCAAGTTTCAAAAAAGGGGTTTGCCACTTTCTCACACTTTCTTGATACTTGATGAGTGTTTTAAACCAAGCAACATCACTTATTATCATAGATTGTTTGTGTAGAGCTTATAGACAAACACACCCATGTAAGCTCATCCAAGTTGCCCTTTGTGAGTACCCCAACTTTCCCTCTCGCCCACTGCTGCTAGTTGTTTGGAGGAGGTCAATGCCAGTTTGGGACATCTATGGCATGGGAGCTCCTATGACCTGTGTAAGAAAGTCACTGCCTTAAAGAGTGCATCCACAACCATAGGTGCTGCTCCTAATGCAGTTTGTGGTTTCGGCGTGTGTGCCATCTTTGAGCAATGTTTTGGCAATTTGAATAATATGACATGTGTACTTCAGCCTTTAGACATTTATGGCTCTTGAGTCTTTACTCTTTGTACTTTTTTGTTGTGTATTTATTTTGCAACATCGACTTGGTCTTGATGCTTAATATATGATGCACCGTTCATTTTGTTTGTAATAGCAGTATGATGTATAGAATGTCCTTGGATACTTGTGGACTTGTTTATGTTTGAATTATGAGAGTCACATAAAAGATGGTATTTGGTTGGAAATCTATGAGTCCCATCGCTGACCGGACCAAATGACAATACCGATGAGCTAACGAAAGCATGGAAGCTTTTGCAAAGCAGCTGCATGAAGAAAAGGGCCTGTAAGAGTGGAAAGATTGAAAGAGCTCCTCAAGTTCCTAGAAATCCCCCTCTAAAACTGAAAGAACTGTCCAGAGACTTTGATGCATCTTTTATCTGAAAATTCTATATGGTCCTAGTGGTGTAGCTGAATGTGTATTTAGCAGCATGCTGCAGAAAACATCTCCCACTCCAACCCCACTGGGAAACAAAAACCACCAAAAAGG
>NW_028230301.1:0-14571 GCF_053477565.2 Lygodium microphyllum | reverse complement strand
CATTACCTCTTTTATTGCCTTGGCCCTTTCATTTGCTAAATTCTTCTCACATGTAGCTTGAGATAGGTGGGTATCCAAACACACATGGTATCAACATTTCTCTCCTCCCATCGGCCCACCTTATTCTTTGCTTTCTCTAGCCTCCTATTCTGCCTGTTTGTGAGGATTTCTAGTGTAGTCTCATGCTCCCTTCATGTTTGATTCTAGGTTTTTCTCTGCTTTATTTCATGCTCTAATTGCTTTCGGAGTTGCGTATAATTATGAGAAGCCTTTCCTATTTCATTTTTTAATGTCCATGAGCTTCTTGTTCTTGTATTGTGCCTCTAATTCTTTTGTCTATCTTGTCTTTTGAGCTCAATCATTTGTTGTCCCTATAGCTATTTCAATGCATTTAGCTCTCTGCCTAGCTTGGTTTTATATTTAATAGTCTCTATGTAGTCACTTTCGAGATACACCCCATTTTCTTTCTTGATTTCATTTTGTTTTTGCATCTCTTTGTACTTGTCTTCCTTGTCGTTGATGACCGAGCATTTGATGGCTAGGGCTATATCCTCTTCCTCTCGTATCTTGAGATGCTTCTATGCCTCCTTCTACTTCTACTTCTACACCTCATCCTTCTTCTTCACTCCTCTTGAGCTTTTTATTTGGCCTTCTCCTCATCCAATGCAACCTTTCCCCCCTTAGTGGGTAGTTTGATGATGAGCTTCTTCCTTCTTCCTTTGTTAGAGATAGTTAACACTGGTATCTCTAGATATGCCTCATGTTGGTGCTATTGTGCTCCAAACACAACTAGTCATGGGACTTGAAGTCTCATCTCTAGTGGTTGTTCTAGTACCTAGGAATAGGAGGTTTTGGTTGCTATGTTCTTTGATTGATTCATCTCCTCTCCTTTAGTGATATTTCTCCTGGAGTGTAACGTGTCCACTGGAACCCTCTAGGACACGTCTTAGCAGTCCATCGGAAAGGTTGTCTAGAAAACTCCACCCGGCACTCCCATGGAATGTTGCGGGTTTTGTCATCTAGGACTTTCCGCGTCTGCCACGTAACGCAAGCGTCCTGGCCGTTCCCACTTAGGATCGGCTGGAATTGTTGGTCATTTACTAACAGCGACTAGCGTCAGACCTGATCGAACTACTTTACACAGAACGCCTGGTCTGAAGCCGATTCATGCTGCACTTGGTTCAAGGAGAATGGGAAACGAGAGGGATGCAAGGCTCGACCTCTCTGCCAAAAGGCATAGTCCCATTCCGTTCCCCTAAAACAGCCTGAATCGGGTAATCAGTACTTCCAAGTCATTGTTCTCCTTGCTTGTTTTGGTGATGACGATCATCCTCTGTCCATCGAAGATCTTGAGAAAAGTTCCCGGCTAACCGGGACCACCCATCCTTAGGAAGGACCCATGGTCCATCCTCCGCACTTTCCTTGGTTTGTTTTAGTTATGTAATTACCTACCACATTAGTTTGACATATACAAACAGCTTCCTTGATTAACCCTGTTAAGCACTGGTTCCTTCACGTAATCTTATCACAGGACATAAAGAAAACAATGTCAAACAACTTCTTTATTATCATTTTATCCTTTTATCTTTGAAATACAAGGAGTTTCCCGCCCGTAGGTGCATTCATAATCCGCCCGAAGGCTATCCAGTAATCCTTCAGTGATTACTAATCCAAGTTTCCGCCCGTAGACTAGTATGCGGGCCTCGAGATCCAATCCCGAGTCACGTTAGTCTCTTGTGCAGGGCCGGGAAGGCGAGGGATTTACAGCCAGAGCCCCCCCTGGCACCCAAGCGTCCTCCTGCTCCAAGTAGAACTCAACGGAGAGACCTCTCACGGCGGGTTCGGTCCACGTTCCCGGCGCGGTTCACAACCCCCTTGGTTAGGGTTAGGCAGGCAGTCGGGGGTAACTGAAGTTGCCTCTCCCTTCAGGCTTCAACCTGAAGTATTTAGATATGTTTTCCTCCTTTAGTTCATTGAGCAAACAATGCAAACAGTGCTTTTCTAATGGTTACAAACACAAACAAATTCCAATGGTCTTTGTGGCTGGCAAACTGTCAAGGAGTGACTTCCTTTCCTCCGAATGCAATCCGCATTCGTTCCGGAATCAATTGCAACTTGGCAAGATTCCGATCATTCTTGGGTTAGGGTCATACCCTACCCATACTTTAGTGTTTAGTTGTGGTAGGTTCTAGCGGCCATGTCGCTTTGGTTTATAGTCTGGTCATTTGCTTCAAGGCAAGTACTTAACTTTCCTTTTCCTTGGCAAATTATTCCAAAAGTGAGTAACAGGATGATTAGACATCCTCCAAATCATTCCTAATTAGGTTGGCCCATGGTTCCAGAAATATGCAACTCCGTCGGAGTTTCGTCATGATCCTTAGGATAAAACCTTAGATCATTTCATGTATGAACATCTAATTGTTTCGACAATTTTTGAACGTGTGTAGGATCTTTAGATTCACGGTTTCCGTCTAAAGCTAGGTCGGATTATTATTGTACTAAACCCTAGTCAACACTTAGGATTATTATTGTACTAAAGCTAGGTCTAAAGCTAGGTCTAAAGCTAGGTCGGATTATTATTGTACTAACGGAGAACAATAGATACAATTCCACCAATACGCGTAAGCATGCGGTTTATTGTTTTCACGCAACACATAGTCCATGATAACTTTATCTTTCCTTGGTAAGGTAAAATGTTTGCTAATCTGTATGCTAACTTCTCTAGGTCCTACTAGGATTTACCAATTAATCATGCCTACTACTTGTAGTCCATACTTTTGAATACTATGCTTTGACTCCTAAATGCAGCTCTTAACGATGTCATTTTTCGCATGACGACTACACAATACACATCATCCTCCTAGCTACGAAGTAGTCGATTAACTCATGCAAAACTAGTGTTAATTTATTCCATCTTACAAGCTACTTGCAAGTCCATACGTACACTTTAGTACTCTATTAATTCTTTCCGAATGATACCTTATGATGCTAACCTTTTTCCTATGAAATCATTATGAGAAGTATGTTACCTAATGTGCAGTATACGCTTATTTCTAGCATGTCTAGGACGAAGATAATGCACTTATAAATTCCATTTCTTTGCCTAGGTTTAGACTCACTACCTTGAAACGGTACCAAAACTACATGCATCTAACCTTCTAATCGTTCAAATTCATGACAATTTCAATCTTACCTAACGTTCAAGAGATGTATTTCTTTCCAATTTTCATATGCTTTGAAATTTAAGCGAAAAATGCAATTTCCTTTTATGGGCTAAGTGCGCCTAATCATTTCCTTATGCGGAATTAACACGGAAGAACCTTGACTTGTGGAGTCGGGGAGATGTCCACTTGTACATTCGGAGATGAGCCTCCCGCGGTCGCCTCTTGTGATCGTTTTGGGGCCATCGTAGTCCTAAATTTGACTTCTGATTTGCCTTTGTGGTCCACGGAGTGACGGCTCTCGGAATACGGCCTTCCGACCTCTGCCTTTATCCTTGTATGCGGGAGGGTTCCTCTTCGGGATGGTGCTTGCGACGGAAGCTTAGGAGTCTTCAAGAAAACTCGAATTGGCGCGGAATTTAACCTCGGACGGCTAGCGGCTTAAAAATCTTCTTGCGGACCTTTTCGATGGGTCATGCGGGGTCTTTATGGCTTCACGGTCCCCTCTTCCAAAATCTGGGAAGGGGTATTAATGGATCTTCTTGGAAAAGTGGCGGGAAAGGGTCTTTGGGAAGGCCTTTGGAAAAATGGTGGGAAGGGCCTTTAAGGAGGCCCCTCTTAGAAGCTTCCAAAGAAGCTTCTAAGAAGCTTCTGCTTCAGAGAAGCACGTGGGGGGGTTTGAACAGCGTGGCGGCGGGCTGGCGCAAATGACTGGTGGCTGGGCGGACGGGCGGCAGCGATGGCGTTGGCTGGCGGACCAGCGCTGGCGGCGGACTGGGGCGATCTCCTACACGGCGGCGACCAGCACGGACCTCACGTCCCTCTCCTCCACGGCCCGACAGCTTCTCCCTTGCTCCCTCTCTCACAGGCCTTCCCTCTCTCACAGGCCTTCTCTCCTTAGCACACCCCCTTGATGGGGAGTGTTTTTATAGGCCTTGGGGGTGGGGAAGAGGGTCTCCACCCACGTGGAGAGCTTCCCCATGCAATCTTCACTTGGCCATCCCCCCTCCACACTCCCTCTCCTCCAGCCATGCATCGGCTGGGGGAAGGGATAATAGTAAAAAAATTTGCACTAATTCAATTAAAATTGTCCCTCCCAAGAGGGTGTTTTCGTGCGGCTTGCGGTTTTGATCTCCCGGTCTTGATTTACCAAAGCGGAGGACCCTATTTCACGCGCGCGGGTCACATATTATACTGCCAATAAATTTCAATGCGAGGGATACCCTTTGCACAGGGTTTGCACGGCGTGTGGGAAGTAATATTTACGGTACGGTACATGGAAATATTACATTCTCTCCCCCTTAGAAGAATCGAGATGTCCTCATCTCGAGATAAACTGGGGATATTGAAGATTGAGAGAGCTTTCATCCATCCAGGTAGCATCCTCTTCGGGATAATCTTTCCACTGGACGAGGCATTCTCTCAAGGTTCTAGATCTCAACTGTCTCTCCCTGACATCTAAAATCTTTTCCGGCCTTAGTTCAAGGATTCCTTGACTAGGCATTACAATTTGTTGATCATCAAGTACATGATTTGGGTTGGGTACATACTTTTTCAAGAGACTAATATGGAATACATTGTGAACTTTTAGGTTGTCAGGAAGTTGCAATTTATAAGCATTGGGTCCTAGGCATTTGAGGATTTTATACGGTCCACAGTACCTTGGACTTAGCTTCTTGCATTTACCTAGAGATAAAGAACTCTTCTTCGGCCGTACTCGAATGAAGACCATGTCTCCTTCTCCGAAGATCTGCTCTTGGCGCTTCAAATCTGCATATGCCTTTTGTCTATCTTTGGCTGCTTGTATGTCTTGTCTTATTGACCTTATTTGGTCATCCATGTCCTCCAACATTTGTCTTGAGGCTTCCACTCTCAGGGTAGGATCAGAAAAATTTAGAGGACTTCGACAATCATGACCATACAATGCCTGAAAAGGAGTCATTTGAATGCTCTGCTGATAAGAAGCATTGTAAGCAAATTCTACTAATGGCAAGTATTGAATCCATCTCTTTGGCTCTCGACAGCAGTAAGCCCTAAGAATATCCTCAATGATTTGATTTACTCTCTCTGTTTGTCCATCTGTTTGGGGATGGTAGACAGTGCTAAAACAGAGTTGAGTCCCAATAGCTTCAAAGATAGCTCTCCAGAAGTGAGAAGTGAAAAGAGAATCTCGATCGCTAATGATCCTTCTAGGTAAACCATGTAGCTTGAATATTTCTTTGATAAACACTCTTGCGATATCGGAAGCTTTATAGTTTGTCTTTACCGGAATCAGGTGTGCAACCTTAATAAGCATGTCAACTACAACCATAATGGTGTTGTATCCTCCTTGGACTTGGGGTAAGCCTACCACAAAATCCATACTGATGAATTCCCATTTCATTTGGGGAATGTCAAGTGGTTGCAATTTTCCTGGCATCATGACATGTTCAGCCTTGATACGTTGGCAAGACAAACATTCGGTGACATATTTGAGGACGTCACCTTTGAGCCTCTCCCAATAATAGCTCTTCCTGACTGCATTAAGAGTTTTTGCATAGGCGGGATGTCCTGCAAAAGGGGAATCATGTGCTTCCCACAATATCTTCCGCCTAAGTGACTGGCTTGCTGGTATACATAGCCTGGTTCTGTAATAAATAAGTCCATTGTCAATAGAAAATTCATGATACTTGGCCTGCAACTTCGGATTCCGATCCTTGGTAGATATTTCTTCTATCATTGCTTAGTAGGCTAAGTCATGGCATGCTTCCTCTCTAGCTAATTCGAGCATAGGGTTGCTTGGCATAGATACCTTTGTAGCCAGAGATCTGGCCGTTGATGGATTCTGCAAGATTAGAGAGTTTAGGAATGCCTTGCGACTGAGTGCATCGGCAACCACATTCTCTTTCCCTGGTCGATACTTGATTTCAAAATCATATTCCTTCAATACTTCAATCCATCGACGTTGCCTCATGTTGAGCTCGTTCTGGGTAAAAATCCATTTGAGACTCTTATGATCGGTTACTAGAGTGAACTTGTTTCCCAACAAGTAGTGTCTCCAAAGCTTTAGAGCATGGATGACAGCTAACAACTCCAGGTCATGAGTGGCATAATTCTTTTCGTGACTCTTCAATTTCCTTGAAGAATACGCTACTGCATGACCTTCCTGCATAAGAACACACCCCAATGCAAGAATGCTAGCATCAGTTACTACCTAGAACTCCTTATTGAGATCAGGAAGTCTCAGAATAGGTGGTGATACCAAACATTGCTTCAATTGGTCGAAGCTATTTTTCTCGGGAGTTGACCATGTAATAGAAGTCTGCTTCTTTAGTAAGTCGGTAAGAGGTGCTGCAATCGAAGCATAGTTTTTGATAAAGATCCTATACCATCCTGTCAAGCCAAGAAAACTACGTATCTCTTTGACAGATACTGGTATTGGCCATTCAAGCACATCTCTGACTTTGGCCGGATCTACTGATATTCCTTCTGATGATACGATGAATCCTAGATATTCAATCTGCCGTTTGAAGAATGCACACTTCTTCATTTTCGCATACAGCTTATGAGACCTCATTGTCTCCAACACAATCCGTAGTTGGGGTTCATGATCTTCTTCCTGTTTAGAATAGACTAAAATGTCGTCGAAGAAGACAAGTACGAAATCATCAAGATATGGCCTAAAAATATCCTGCATTAACCTATTGAAAGTGGCAGGTGCATTTGTAAGGCCGAATGACATAACCAAGAATTCAAAGTGCCCATATCTCGTATTGAAGGCCGTTTTTGGAATATCCTCATCCTTGATCCTGATTTGATAGTAGCCTGACCTGAGATCAATTTTGGAGAAGATCTTTGCACCTTGAAGGTGATCAAGAAGCTCATCTATTCTAGGAATAGGGTACTTGTTCTTGACTGTTGATTGATTCAACCCACGGTAATCAATACATAGTCGAAGTGTCCCATCTTTCTTTTTCTGGAATAGGACTGGAGCTCCCCATGGTGAATTGCTAGGCCTGATGTAGCCTTGGTCTAGCAGTTGCTTGAGTTGCTCCTTCAAATCAATAGCCTCTGGAATGGACATTCTATAAGGTCTCTTTGCAATTGGCGCAGCTCCGGGTATTAGCCTTATCTCATGATCAACTTCTCTTGGAGGTGGAAGTTCAGTTAACTCCTCAGGGAATACGTCAGCATATTCTTTTAGCCAAGAGGGTCCCTCATGAGCCTCTTGCTTTTGATCTAACTTGTTGAGTTTGATCAAGTAAACAGGTAATCCTTTCCTAACCCCTTTTATGATCCGCGATACCTTGGCTAGGTGGATTCTCGGTACTCCTGCCTCACCTTGAGTCGTAACAAACTCTCTGTCAGAGTTTCGAAAGGAAACTTGACCCTTTCCACAGTGGATGTGGGCGTCATTGGGCTTAAGACAATCCATCCCGAGTAGACACTCATGGATGCCTAAGTTCATGACTCTGAATTTGACTGAGGTTTTCTTTCTTCCCAGATAGAACTCCTCCTTAGCAGTTTGCCTAGCACAAGTTACCTCACGACCGTTTGCCAATTCCACAAGCAGGGTAGGTGCTTCTACTATGGCTATTCCTAATCTCTTAGCACACGCTGGTGAGATAAAGGAATGTGTACTGCCACAATCAATCAAGGTTTTGAACCCTTTACCTTGATAGTCCGACGACGTTTGAATTACCGAGAACTGGCGATTCGGGACCTTCTTGTGTAAAGCGGCATGGACTGTCGCTCTTTCGAATTCCGCTTCCATAGTCGGGTCTTCCTCTTCTTCCGCATTACATCTTTGCCTAGTGGTAATGCAGGCAGCTCTTCCTCTACCACGGGTGGCGGCTCCTTGCCCGCGGCCAGTACCTTGACGGTGTCCCTCGCTAAGCTTGGGACATTCCTTTCTGAGGTGACCAAGTTCGTTGCAATGGAAACATCGGAGGTTTCGGCCATTACTGTGAGTAGGAACAAAGTTGTTGACGTTATTTGTCCTTGCTTTCTTCCTTTGTCCCTGATTGTGGCCTTGAACTCTCTTAACCTGAGGTCTGAATGCTCCTCTGCTTGGGTTGCTATAAGTCCAGTTCTTAATACTCCTTGGTTTAGCTTGCACTTCCTGAATTATGGGTGCTGCTCTAATGAGTGCATCTTGAAGATCTGATGGTCTCATAGATTCGAGACGAGTATTTACAGGTGGATTTAAGCCTGCGCAAAATTTGGACACCTGCTGTGTCGTGTCCATTCGTGGCGCATACTTTAAGAGTGAGACAAACTTAGAGTAATATGCGTCAAGCGTGAGTCCTAACTGTTTTAGCTCATAGAACTCATTCATTTTTTGTGTACGATATGCGGGTGGCAAATATCTCCCTTGCACGGCTTGCTTTAACTTCTCCCAGGTAACAGACCCCTCTGAAATTCCTTGATCCCTGCACCATTGCTTCCACCAAAGTCTGGCTTCACCGGTGAGTTTTAATTTGGCTAGCATGGCCTGATTGGTAGGTGCAGTGCCAGCGGCTTCGAAGTAGTCCTCCATAGATTCAATCCAAATCTCAGCGTCTGACTGGACGAATCTGCCTCTCCCGTCAAACTTGGGTGGCTTAATCTGTTTGAGGAGGAACTTCTTCTCCTGGATCACAGTCGTACTTGCCGTAGGGGGTGAATTTGGAATTTGTACCTGGGGTTGCGCCTGAGTAAAAGTTTTCTTAATATTATTATATGATAATTGACATTAACTTATCTTTAGTTCAACTATTTCGTAACTCATGAAGCAACTTAACTTTTTGCAACAACTTTGATGCACAATCGGATAGTGATAAAAGAAGTCCTTATTGATATTTATATGGCGTAGCCTCATACAACAACTCGAGCGATGATAATCCAATCATTACATTTAGTTTGGGGAAAACAATATAGTATTGGATTTGTCTACAGGAACTGTGTAGGAGTAGGGTTTTGGGTCATGTATCTTTAGGAATCGATAATTCATCGGAAGTTCGGGATATCCTTTCCGCTGAAAACCATACTTCCCATGGCGTCCCAATACCTTGATCCTATCAGCTGGAATTACACGGGTTACTTCCTCATAAACATATGAGTTTAATTCAACCCTCCGACCTTGAATATGCAAAGTCGAATTCACGTGAGCTTCCACAAAAATGAACAGCTTCATGACTTTCAAATCTTCCAACCACTTGATCCTCTTCAAGTTGGTCTGTAGATAAGCGAACCGGTGGGCAACTATGTAATAGATTCCTGAAGACCTAGTCCATCTTCGCTCTATATATAGAGGTGATGGGTTATAAATCTGTTCCAAGATGTTCATCATTCCAATTCTCTGCCTATAATGCGGAGAATGCATCGCAGTCATGAACATGATCCGGAACACCAAAAACTTGTTCCACGCCTCGTAATTCTGCAAGACAGTATTGAAGATGAGAAAATGTTTGGATAGGAACAATTTCTTTACTTCACTTCTAATGAAATCTTATGAAAACAATTCCATTATAAGTCGGCTTTGATACCAACTGTAACGTGTCCACTGGAACCCTCTAGGACACGTCTTAGCAGTCCATCGGAAAGGTTGTCTAGAAAACTTCACCCGACACTCCCATGGAATGTTGCGGGTTTTGTCATCTAGGACTTTCCGCGTCTGCCACGTAACGGAAGCGTCCTGGCCGTTCCCACTTAGGATCGGCTGGAATTGTTGGTCATTTACTAACAGCGACTAGCTTCAGACCTGATCGAACTACTTTACGCAGAACGCCTGGTCTGAAGCGGATTCATGCTGCACTTGGTTCAAGGAGAATGGGAAATGAGAGGGATGCAAGGCTCGACCTCTCTGCCAAAAGGCATAGTCCCATTCCGTTCCCCTAAAACAGCCTGAATCGGGTAATCGGTACTTCCAAGTCATTGTTCTCCTTGCTTGTTTTGGTGATGACGATCATCCTCTGTCCATCGAAGATCTTGAGAAAAGTTCCCGGCTAACCGGGACCACCCATCCGTAGGACGGACCCATGGTCCATCCTCCGCACTTTCCTCGGTTTGTTTTAGTTATGTAATTACCTACCACATTAGTTTGACATATACAAACAGCTTCCTTGATTAACCCTGTTAAGCACTGGTTCCTTCACGTAATCTTATCACAGGACATAAAGAAAACAATGTCAAACAACTTCTTTATTATCATTTTATCCTTTTATCTTTGAAATACAAGGAGTTTCCCGCCCGTAGGCGCATTCATAATCCGCCCGAAGGCTATCCAGTAATCCTTCAGTGATTACTAATCCAAGTTTCCGCCCGTAGACTAGTATGCGGGCCTCGAGATCCAATCCCGAGTCACGTTAGTCTCTTGTGCAGGGCCGGGAAGGCGAGGGATTTACAGCCAGAGCCCCCCCTGGCACCCAAGCGTCCTCCTGCTCCAAGTAGAACTCAACGGAGAGACCTCTCACGGCGGGTTCGGTCCACGTTCTCGGCGCGGTTCACAACCCCCTTGGTTAGGGTTAGGCAGGCAGTCGGGGGTAACTGAAGCTGCCTCTCCCTTCAGGCTTCAACCTGAAGTATTTAGATATGTTTTCCTCCTTTAGTTCATTGAGCAAACAATGCAAACAGTGCTTTTCTAATGGTTACAAACACAAACAAATTCCAATGGTCTTTGTGGCTGGCAAACTGTCAAGGAGTGACTTCCTTTCCTCCGAATGCAATCCGCATTCGTTCCGGAATCAATTGCAACTTGGCAAGATTCCGATCATTCTTGGGTTAGGGTCATACCCTACCCATACTTTAGTGTTTAGTTGTGGTAGGTTCTAGCGGCCATGTCGCTTTGGTTTATAGTCTGGTCATTTGCTTCAAGGCAAGTACTTAACTTTCCTTTTCCTTGGCAAATTATTCCAAAAGTGAGTAACAGGATGATTAGACATCCTCCAAATCATTCCTAATTAGGTTGGCCCATGGTTCCAGAAATATGCAACTCCGTCGGAGTTTCGTCATGATCCTTAGGATAAAACCTTAGATCATTTCATGTATGAACATCTAATTGTTTCGACAATTTGTGAACGTGTGTAGGATCTTTAGATTCACGGTTTCCGTCTAAAGCTAGGTCGGATTATTATTGTACTAAACCCTAGTCAACACTTAGGATTCCTATCATATTGACTCAATCATGTCCCACGAATCCTTGTGGTTTAGATTATTTAGTCAATTCAATTATGCTTGTCTTGCGACAAGGATGATCTTTCTAAAGTAGTAAACTAAATCTAACGGAGAACAATAGATACAATTCCACCAATACGCGTAAGCATGCGGTTTATTGTTTTCACGCAACACATAGTCCATGATAACTTTATCTTTCCTTGGTAAGGTAAAATGTTTGCTAATCTGTATGCTAACTTCTCTAGGTCCTACTAGGATTTACCAATTAATCATGCCTACTACTTGTAGTCCATACTTTTGAATACTATGCTTTGACTCCTAAATGCAGCTCTTAACGATGTCATTTTTCGCATGACGACTACACAATACACATCATCCTCCTAGCTACGAAGTAGTCGATTAACTCATGCAAAACTAGTGTTAATTTATTCCATCTTACAAGCTACTTGCAAGTCCATATGTACACTTTAGTACTCTATTAATTCTTTCCGAATGATACCTTATGATGCTAACCTTTTTCCTATGAAATCATTATGAGAAGTATGTTACCTAATGTGCAGTATACGCTTATTTCTAGCATGTCTAGGACGAAGATAATGCACTTATAAATTCCATTTCTTTGCCTAGGTTTAGACTCACTACCTTGAAACGGTACCAAAACTACATGCATCTAACCTTCTAATCGTTCAAATTCATGACGATTTCAATCTTACCTAACGTTCAAGAGATGTATTTCTTTCCAATTTTCATATGCTTTGAAATTTAAGCGAAAAATGCAATTTCCTTTTATGGGCTAAGTGCGCCTAATCATTTCCTTATGCGGAATTAACACGGAAGAACCTGGACTTGTGGAGTCGGGGAGATGTCCACTTGTACATTCGGAGATGAGCCTCCCGCGGTCGCCTCTTGTGATCGTTTTGGGGCCATCGTAGTCGTAAATTCGACTTCCGATTTGCCTTTGTGGTCCACGGAGTGACGGCTCTCGGAATACAGCCTTCCGACCTCTGCCTTTATCCTTATATGCAGGAGGGTTCCTCTTCGGGATGGTGCTTGCGACGGAAGCTTAGGAGTCTTCAAGAAAACTCGAATTGGCGCGGAATTTAACCTCGGACGGCTAGCGGCTTAAAAATCTTCTTGCGGACCTTTTCGATGGGTCATGCAGGGTCTTTATGGCTTCACGGTCCCCTCTTCCAAAATCCGGAAAGGGGTATTAATGGATCTTCTTGGAAAAGTGGCGGGAAAGGGTCTTTGGGAAGGCCTTTGGAAAAATGGTGGGAAGGGCCTTTAAGGAGGCCCCTCTTAGAAGCTTCCAAAGAAGCTTCTAAGAAGCTTCTGCTTCAGAGAAGCACGTGGGGGGGTTTGAACAGCGTGGCGGCGGGCTGGCGCAGATGACTGGTGGCTGGGCGGACGGGCGGCAGCGATGGCGTTGGCTGGCGGACCAGCGCTGGCGGCGGACTGGGGCGATCTCCTACACGGCGGCGACCAGCACGGACCTCACGTCCCTCTCCTCCACGGCCCGACAGCTTCTCCCTTGCTCCCTCTCTCTCTGGCCTTCCCTCTCTCACAGGCCTTCTCTCCTTAGCACACCCCCTTGATGGGGAGTGTTTTTATAGGCCTTGGGGGTGGGGAAGAGGGTCTCCACCCACGTGGAGAGCTTCCCCATGCAATCTTCACTTGGCCATCCCCCCCCTCCACACTCCCTCTCCTCCAGCCATGCATCGGCTGGGGGAAGGGATAATAGTAAAAAAATTTGCACTAATTCAATTAAAATTGTCCCTCCCAAGAGGGTGTTTTCGTGCGGCTTGCGGTTTTGATCTCCCGGTCTTGATTTACCAAAGCGGAGGACCCTATTTCACGCGCGCGGGTCACATATTATACTGCCAATAAATTTCAATGCGAGGGATACCCTTTGCACAGGGTTTGCACGGCGTGTGGGAAGTAATATTTACGGTACGGTACATGGAAATATTACATTCTCTCCCCCTTAGAAGAATCGAGATGTCCTCATCTCGAGATAAACTGGGGATATTGAAGATTGAGAGAGCTTTCATCTATCCAGGTAGCATCCTCTTCGGGATAATCTTTCCACTGGACGAGGCATTCTCTCAAGGTTCTAGATCTCAACTGTCTCTCCCTGACATCTAAAATCTTTTCCGGCCTTAGTTCAAGGATTCCTTGACTAGGCATTACAATTTGTTGATCATCAAGTACATGATTTGGGTTGGGTACATACTTTTTCAAGAGACTAATATGGAATACATTGTGAACTTTTAGGTTGTCAGGAAGTTGCAATTTATAAGCATTGGGTCCTAGGCATTTGAGGATTTTATACGGTCCACAGTACCTTGGACTTAGCTTCTTGCATTTACCTAGAGATAAAGAACTCTTCTTCGGCCGTACTCGAATGAAGACCATGTCTCCTTCTCCGAAGATCCGCTCTTGGCGCTTCAAATTTGCATATGCCTTTTGTCTATCTTTGGCTGCTTGTATGTCTTGTCTTATTGACCTTATTTGGTCATCCATGTCCTCCAACATTTGTCTTGAGGCTTCCACTCTCAGGGTAGGATCAGAAAAATTTAGAGGACTTCGACAATCATGACCATACAATGCCTGAAAAGGAGTCATTTGAATGCTCTGCTGATAAGAAGCATTGTAAGCAAATTCTACTAATGGCAAGTATTGAATCCATCTCTTTGGCTCTCGACAGCAGTAAGCCCTAAGAATATCCTCAATGATTTGATTTACTCGCTCTGTTTGTCCATCTGTTTGGGGATGGTAGGCAGTGCTAAAACAGAGTTGAGTCCCAATAGCTTCAAAGATAGCTCTCCAGAAGTGAGAAGTGAAAAGAGAATCTCGATCGCTAATGATCCTTCTAGGTAAACCATGTAGCTTGAATATTTCTTTGATAAACACTCTTGCGATATCGGAAGCTTTATAGTTTGTCTTTACCGGAATCAGGTGTGCAACCTTAGTAAGCATGTCAACTACAACCATAATGGAGTTGTATCCTCCTTGGACTTGGGGTAAGCCTACCACAAAATCCATACTGATGAATTCCCATTTCATTTGGGGAATGTCAAGTGGTTGCAATTTTCCTGGCATCATGACATGTTCAGCCTTGATATGTTGGCAAGACAAACATTCGGTGACATATTTGAGGACGTCACCTTTGAGCCTCTCCCAATAATAGCTCTTCCTGACTGCATTAAGAGTTTTTGCATAGCCGGGATGTCCTGCGAAAGGGGAATCATGTGCTTCCCACAATATCTTCCGCCTA
>NW_028230300.1:0-14692 GCF_053477565.2 Lygodium microphyllum | reverse complement strand
GCCAAACACGGTTATACTCACAAATGGCCTCCAAAAACTAGCATTGTTTTCATGCAAGAAAGTGGAAAAAAGGTTCAACCAAGAAGCATCCCATAGTCCATCCCTCTAATAGGTAAATTAAGAATCCATGACCATGAGGCTAGAGAATAAACCTTAGGTGGGTGAGGCCCACCTTGGGCCACCTAACCTTGGGTCAAAGAAATTGTCTTAAAGTTGCAACTTAATCCCCCTATGCTGGGTTCTCGTGTTGGGAAAATATGAACCAACATCCCCTTCTCATACAATTCCAATGGTGTCTCTTCTTCTTCTTCTTCTTATTCTTCTTCTTTTTGCCTTCCTTTGCTATTAGAATAAAAGTGGTGGGTATCCCTTGCACTTGCATTGATAATTGTTCATGAAAACTTAGTAGTAAAGAAACAACTTCTCTATATGATAATTAGACTTTGCTACATGAATTGCTTTTGCCAATGCACTAATCACAAGTGCCAACTTGATCAAAACTAAGTAATAATTTGACTTGTCCTCATACTGGCCCCATTAACTAACAACTTATCCTAGCAACTCATCACCTTCATGAGAAAGGTTTGGGCTAATTCCCCATTTGTATGAGGTTGTAAAGTTGAGTTTAAAGAGTAAACGAACAAGGAGAAAAAGTACTCCATACACAAAGCTATAGTAACAATTTTCAAACCTCATATCTTTTGAAGTAAGGTTCATGGACATCATAGGAAAAGCCTTGATTTCCCTCTCCTCTCACCCTTTGAGTGATTCTAAACATTCCTTTACTCAAAAAACATGTATCATTGCAACAAACAACAATATCTTTGAAGAGCACACTAATTCGTTTTTGCATGTGAAGGAAGCTTGAATGGAAGTACCATGAGGATTTGGAAAGACTACAATAGAATATGCTCTGGATTGTTAAGGCTACATGTATTTATTAGAATATGCATTATTTGTTCTCTTTGCTTAGACTTGCTTATATATCCATGATTGGGAGAGGTAAATGTATAAGTAGAACATATTTTTACATGGCTGCTCAAGCATGAAACCAAGCTTGCCCCACCAACAGGTGTGCATTAAAAGTTTTGAGGAAGTAAGCAAATTTTCTCCTTAGGCTTGTCTCAAGTACAAGGCCATGGATTTTAATAATGGATGGCTTCTGATAATGGCATGGTCTTTAGAGGAGGGATTCCAAGGGAGACTAACAAAGGAGAATCTTAAGAACTACTTCAATGCCTTTCCTAGGACAATGGATTGATCATGAAGGATGGAATGACAAGCTATACTTTAGATTCATGGCCTTTGTTGATCCCTCTATTTCTAAGATGGTCCTATTTGGGAAGCACAAATCAATTTTAACTTGGTGAGATTCTTCAGTCTTTCATCCATTTCATCTGGTAACCAATATGCGCTTACTCCTTAGAGAATTTGGAATTTTGATATTGAGGTGAAACTACGTCATCTATATCCCGAATTCCCTCAAGAATGCTTATGGAGCTTATCAACTTCTCACGCCTACTTGTAGCATATGGTGCTACTTTGTATACAACCTCAGGATATTGGGGGTGATATGAGCTATGAAATGGATACAATTGGTAGATATGGGACTCCATATTAAACTACAAGTGGATTGGACAAGTGGAAATGAAGGTGTATCCCTAACAATTCCATATGTTGTAGTACCTATATGTAGGATAGTGCGATAGTTCAAATGGCACCATATGTTAATGTTCTAATGGCTCCAAGAAGGAGTCCTTGGTGTAATTCAAGAAATATCTTTATCAATGGCATGAGACCTACTAGGTATGCAGTTGATGGAGGTATAAGCATGACTAGATATGCAACTATGACTTAGTCATCAATACTTGTTAATGGGCATGCTGCAACTCTTGTTGTTTTGGAATGAATATGGCACATGCAAGAATAGCAATGGATCCAACATAAGGTGCTTCAAATTTCATCCATCACCAATTGTAGATGGGCCATTTTTTTATAATGATGGTATAAAGAATCACATTTTTAAAGGTATGATTATCATGACCAAAGCATCACACTATGCCAATGAAACATGTATAGAAGGCCATTGCTTTGTCCTAGTTTTTCCTTTCTTGATCCCCTATTTGTGATCCTACATTTGAAGCTAATGTATTGTAGGTTGGTGTTTTGATGCATTTCTCGATATTATTCTAGTATGTAGCTCTTGAGTTTAACCCCAATAATAGGTATTTAGTATTAGAATTATTAGAGCCCTTATACATATTGGCACAATACTTTAGATCTAAAGAAAAATAACTAATATTGTCTATGATAGCTTCAACACATTGTCCAAAGGAACCTTCATTGATGGCTCTACTTGACTTTATGACATCAAAGGGAATGCAAATTATCACTGCACATTGGTGATTCCTCAATGTGTGCTCAGGTAAGTTACTCATGAATATATGTGTGCATCACGTGGGTTCAAAATAAGGTATTTTTAAAATACCATTTTTATACATTTTTTACATATAGAAGGGTGTAATATAAAGGGGTTATTTATAGATTGAATAGAAAAGGGTTATCTTTTATTCAAGAAAAATTTATAGATAAGGATGTTTATAAATAGGCCTTGAATGCACATGATGTAGAGTATATGCATATAGTAACTTCCTCGAGAATGTGTGTCACATAGCTCCTACTCCTGATGGATCATCTTTTTGTCTTACATGAGCAGAACAAGTACTTGTACCTACTATAGTCTTCAGAAGCTTTGGCAAAGAGGCTGCACTAGAGGGATAGTAGGCAAGTCCTTCACTTGCTTTTAGTGTGCTACCTCCTCTCTCCACTTTACATTCAATAAGACTAACTTCTCTTTCAATGCAAATGCCAATGCTAACTCCCTAAGATCATTAAGCATGATGGGATCATTTCCAAGAATTTTATCACAATTATACAAGTTTTTCTTGGGATGACTCATTGTTGATGGAGCATAGTACGCATTTGTAGAAGTTGACATGTTGCTATTGATGACTCATATCTACACTTTTGCACTAGATGATATGGCTTCTATCAAGCAAATATGAAGCAATTTGGCAAGGTTAAGCACCATCTTCACAAAGTGCAAGCTCTCTACAATAGAGAAAAGCAAGAATATAAACACGATGACCAAGGAGAAACGTTTGAAGAAATGTATGGAATCTAGAACATAAAGATTTCCTTAAAAAATGATCAAATTCAATATAAAAATCATGGTTTTCCAAAAATGACATACACGAATCCCTTCGTATCCAGGATCTTAAGGTTTTTATAGCCTTGAAAGGGAAGTGATATAGCTCATTTTATAGTTAGTTCTTTAAAAAAAATTTCAATATGAAAATAATTCATTCACAAAGATAAATGTTATGTTTCTCCCCTTAGATTCTTAATCAACTAAATTTTAGACATTTTTAGGTTTGGCTAGAGCCCGAAAGCTTCTTTTTTTCAATGAACTACCATTTAATACACCTGAAACACCTACTCAACTTTATAAAAAATAAAATATAAAGTTAAGTAGTTTTTAATTATAAGAAATGAAAATAACATGCCATAGGTGTATCCAATAATTTGAGACTACACTCAAAGCATACACATTGCTCCAGTATAAATCTACACTAGCATACATCTCTACTCTAATGGATTAGAGACCTACATTAGCATACGTCTCTACTCTAATGGATTAGTTATTATTTGCATCCGGATCCCTACTAATGTGTTGGTAATATACTTCTTCTCATAGAGATGTAGTAGAGCAAAGAAAATTATATCTCTCACACCTTCTAATGAGAAATTTATATAGAGGGCTCTAGAGCACAATCTCATTAGCATGTTTCTAAAATATGTAAACCAATAAATATTAGATATCACATATAAAAGTTGATTTTTTAAAATGTAAACTTACAAAGATAAAACTAGAAAGGGATCATGGTATGGAGCCTAGTCCCATACTTAATTGTGCCATAGTTTAGCCCTACATAAACTGGCATAGATATGCATTTTTAAATAGAATTTTGTAACAAGGTATTCCTATGTTTCCTTATATTCTTTATACATGCTATTTGTTAAAAGCATGACAAAAAGGAACCATACTAATTATACCATTGACATCTAATTGTACCATTAATATAAAAAATGCTAAGAATATTGTAATACTTATACCATTGCTATCTACTTGTTTACTTCTCTCTAATATAGAAGACCATGGCTCAGAAGGCCTACCCTTTTAGCTTATCATTATAGCTATAGATTTTCAAGCAAGAGGTAAGCTTGGATAGAACCATATTTTCAAGAATCTTTAATGCATGTGAGTGAAATTTTTAGGTGCTGAGGGAATAAAATGAGAATATTCAAATAATCTTATAAATATTGATTCAGATGAATGCATGACATAAACCATCACAAAACTTGTAGGGTGCTTGCTTAAAGTTCCATTTACCATTGTCGTTTTGTAAAATATAAATTGTTAAAAAAGTTAGGTTTTTTTCAAATGAGAAGTACTAATAAATGATTCAAGTAAGTTATTACTCATGACAACATTAAAAAACACATATTGAGGAGGATATTTGATGGCCGAATGTATGACCTAAATGCCCATCCCATCCAACAATACCAAACAATTAGCATAGTAGGACATTGAATAGTTGCATACATGACCAAATGCCCATCCGTTGTTTATTCATGTGCAATCCATCAAGACATTATCTCCATCAAGACATTATCTAGCTGAATTCACAATCAAGTGCCCATCCATATTGGTGTGGGGGGGGGGGGAAGGGTGTCACAATCAAAATGATACCTCTATACTAATTCCACAACACCATGCCAAGTTGAGTGTGACATACTTGCTAAATTCATGAGAATTATTGGCTATTTTGAAAGTACCTTTTGGCACTACATGCATTCATCATGACACAAAGATATCATGATGTGTATATATCAAATATATGACACATGTCAATCAATGTGTCCCTATATCCACAAGTGAGTACCTAGCACACCTACACCCAAAAACATATATTGAATTCATGGTGCATGCTAATTGGCAAGTCTATTGTACCACAAAAACTAGAACCCAATACTCTAAACTAGTTCGTAGATTTATATTAATTGAAATTCTCTTCTTAGCCAAAATTTTAGCTTGAAAAAAACCAATGTAATACACTTGATTAACAATTTTCACCTAACTTATATAAAACAAGAGAGAAACCAAGTTTAAAGACCAACTTTCAATACCAAGTTTAGACTAGTAGGTCACTCCTAAATTATTGACATCAAAAGTCAATATAAATAATGACATGCTAGCAATGCCATTAGGGATACATTATCATATCTAAATTTACTTATGGTAGATAACATGAGAAATATGCAAAAACTTTCATTGATACTGCAAAGTTAAGACAAGTGTATGAAAGTTTGATTGTATGCCAATTATCATAGGATATGTGGAAAAATCCTACATTGATAGTGAGAAATAAGTGTGTGAAATAATGTCAAATCTATACTAGTCAAAATCTACCATATTGTGTATGAGTCATTCTTCAATATCTCAGGGTGGTAGCACACCTTACTCTTACTAAGCTTCATGGGAGTGATAGTACTATGGAAATGGTATGGCATGCTCATTTTCTTCCTTACTAATTAGAATGTGGGTACCTTTACTCTAGGCTTTGACAATCCAATAAATTGCATGGGTATAGCATCACTCTTAATAAAATCAACATCGTCATAGTCCCTTATAAGAATGAGAAGGCCATCAATGTTTTTAAATATGCTAGGAATGTCAAGAATTGTGTGGTGGGGGGACTTGCTTAAGATGCTGCGCCAAACACACACAGAATGCACAAGGAGAAGCTCACTCAAGAGACAAGAAGAGAGATGGAGGCCAAAACGTTTTCTTGCTAGTTTCTTCTTCTTCTTCCACACTCTTTTTCAATGTACAAAAATTATAGATAAGATACAACATAAAGGAAAGTGGCCTACTAAGTCAAACAATGCATAACCGACTACACTAGTCGACTGGCGCTATAACTATGCCATCTGTAAATAGGTGTAACAACCTGAATATAATAAGTATTGAGTTAGTGGCCATGTGAGAGTCGTAATGACCATCTATGTGCTAAGTGTAGATGTGTGGACCCATCTAACCAGGCAGTCCACCATCAATGTCCGCATATGTTGAGCTTGTCATCTCAACACTCCCCCTCAAGCTCAACTGCATCTCTGCAACTCCGAGTAAGCTTCGAAACTTTTGAAGCTTCTCTGTACCCAATGCCTTCGTGAAGATGTCAGCTATGTGATCTTGTGTGCTGATATACACCAAGTCAACCTCACCTGCTAGTACCTTCTCTCTCACAAAGTGGTAGTGTACCTCAATATGTTTTGTCCTCGCATGGAACACAGGGTTCCTAGCCAACTGTATACTGCTCATGTTGTCACAATAAATGATAACTGCACCTTTCACCTGCACATCTAAATCAACCAATAACTTTTGCAGCCATACTATCTCACATGCTATAACAACAGCACCTCTACACTCAGCCTTTGTACTCGACAAAGCAATTGTAGATTGCTTTTTGCTGCTCCAAGCAGCTGCTCCACTACCAAGAGAGAACATGTATGCGCTAATAGATCTTCTATCAGACATACTACCAGCCCAATCTACATCTGTGTATCCAAACACCTGTACATCTGTACCTGCCTCATAGAAAAGTCCATAATGTAATGTGGACTTCACATATCTCAATATGCGTCTGACTGCATCCAAATGTGGCTTTCTAGGTACTTGCATAAACTGACTCACAAGACCAACAGCGTAGCTCAAGTCTAGCCTTGTAATGGTCATGTAGATCAAACTCCCCACTATCCTCCTAAACATAGTAGGGTCTTCTATCTCATCCCCAACATCACCACTCAATTTTACATTCTGCTCCAACGAAACTGAAAGTGGTTTGCATGCTGTCATACCATACTTGGACAACATAACCAAGCCATATTGTCTTTGGGACAGCCATATACCATCATCACATTTGATCACCTCAATGCCAAGGAAGTATCTTAGCTCACCTAAATCCTTCATCTCAAACTTCTTCTTCAAAAAGTCCTTGACTTCAGCAATCCCACTATCACTATCACCTGTAATAATCAAGTCATCCACATAGATGACAATGATGACCAAACCTGCATCTCCCTTTCTCACATAAAATGAGTGAATAGGATCAGAAACATAGAAGCCAATATTGACAAGATACTCTCTCATCTTGTCAGACCATGCTCTAGGTTCTTGCTTGAGCCCATAGAGTGCCTTCTTCAACTTGCACACATATGTGGGATGCTCTAAATCTTCATAACCTGCTCGCTGATCCATATACACTTCTTCCTGCAAATCACCATGCAAGAAGGCATTCTTCACATCCATTTGCTACAACCTCCAACCTTTGACTACTGCCAAAGCAATCACACATCTGACAGTTGCCATCCTTGCAACTGAATTGAAGGTTTCATCATAATCTATGCCATATGTCTGGGCATAGCCTTTTGCAACCAGCCTAGCTTTGTACCTACTAATAGAACCATCCACATTGCGCTTAATCTTATAAACCCACTTATATCCAATAGCTTTCTTGCCTTTCAGCAATGATACTAGATCCCAAGTCTTATTGGCCTCTAATGCAGCCATCTCCTCATCCATTGCTACATCCCAATGAGTATGACCAACAGCATCCTCAAAACAAGTGGGCTCAACATCCTCAACTAGTTTCACCATATAAGCATAACGGTGAGCTGCATAATCTTCAAAACCAAATCTTTTAACAGGGTATCTCACCCTGCTAGACCTGCGTACCACTGGATCACTCAATGGAGTCTTTGCATTGACACGTGCTCTCTGCACACCTGGAGTCCTCACTGAAGGAATGCCAAGCTCATAATCCAAGCTCTCTGAGCCACTGGAGTCTCCATCAAGAACTGCATCAATGCCATCTGACACTTTATTCTTTCCTTTGTCTTTACCTGTAGTGCTGCTAGATACACTTGAAGATGTAGAGGTACTCCTTAGTCTCCCAGACCAAGGACTACCAGATGATGTCTCTGGTCCACTAAGAGTCCGTGGTTCTTGCTTTTTAGCCTGCACATGAGTGTCATGATCATCATCATCATCCAATGCATCACCACTAGATGTATACCAATTGCTCATTTCATCAAAGATGACATCTGTGCTCACTCTGAACTTACATGTGACAGGGTTATAACAGCAATACCCTTTCTGCTCTAAAGAGTATCCAATAAAGACACACTTTTCAGCCTTTGGATCCAGTTTCTTCCGCAACTCATCTGGCACATGAACATATGCAATGCAGGCAAACAATTTCAAGTGCGATACATCAGGCTTCTTGCCAGTAAAGCATTCTTCAGGAGTCATACCATGAACTGCAGCTGTGGGGGTTTTGTTCATAATATAAACACCAATATGAACAGCCTCAGACAAAAAATGCTTAGGCATATTCTTTTCAGCCATCAAGGCACGTGCAACTTCTGAAATATGCATGTTTTTCCTTTCTGCAACCTCATTTTGCTGTGGGGTATACCTACATGTGAACTGTCTCTTTATCCCATGAGACCTCAGAAAATCACTGAACTTATTCGAGAGGTACTCTCCCCCTCCATCTAACCTCAAGCACTTTAGTTTCAAGCATGTTTCTCTTTCAACTAGAGCCTTGAAAGTTCTAAAGTGCTCAAACGCTTCACTCTTTTCCTTCATAAAATATACCCACAGCTTTCTAGAACAATCATCAATGAATGTGACAAACTATGAACTGCCTCCAAGAGATACATTTTGTGTAGGCCCCCAAATGTCTGTATGCACAAGATCAAGGATATTTCTGCTTACATCTCTATCATGTGAAAAGGGTTGTCTTGCCTACTTACCAAACTGGCATGCTTCATATACCTTATGAAATTCTGCAACTCTAAATATAGGCAAACATGTAACCAACCCTTTGGACTGCATTAATTTTAGCCTTTGTACATTTGCATGTCCAATGCATTTGTGCCAAATTTCAATATGTGCTACAACACCTTTTCCTTTAGCGTACATAGTACCATTCATAGTAGGAATTCCAACATCCAGAGTAAACATACGTCCAACTCTACTTCCCTTTGCTACCAACCTGCACTTGTCATTGAAGTCTTCTACAAAGTAGCCCTTTGCATTAAATCCGACTTGCAGCCCTTGCTCTACCATCTAACCAAATGACACCAAGTTCTTTGTAATAGATGGCACATGTAATACATCTAAAAGACTCTTTTTCTTACCATCATGCAAGGACAAGGAAACTTTTCCAACATGTGAAATTGGGTGGCATGAATCATCACCCGTCTGCACATAACCTACATTTTGTAAATCTTGCATCTCTCCAAACCATTCTGTATGGCTGGTCATATGATTGGATGCACGTGAATCAATATACCAAACATCATCAAGTGTTCCATTTCTTGTAACAGAATTCAGTATATGCTGCATAACAAACAGACGTTCATTTTTGTCTTCATTCTGTCGTGAAGATGATGCATAGTTTCCTTGCTGCAACTTACCACTGCGAATATAATCTTTCTTAGCATAACATTGGACTGCAATATGACCTATTTTGCCACAGTAGTGACACACAATACCAGAGTTGTTAGAACCTTTTTTCTGCCATCCACCTCTTTCTCTAAAGCTCCCTCTGTCTCTAAAGTTACCACGACCTCCTAAAACCTGCATATCTCCAAATTGCTGATTCAACGTGTTTTGCTAGTTGTCACTACCACGTCCTATACCACAACCTCTTGAAGAGAACCTGCCACGTCCCCTTCCTGAACTGGAGTAGAAAGCTTGAACCTGTTGACCACTTCTTCCAGATGTCTCACTCTGCATGTTGATCTCTTCAGTGATCATAAGGGATACCAACTCATCGAAATCTGGAAATGGCTTTCTGACATATACGCAAGTTACAAAAGACTTCCAAGCCTTTTCATTGTTAAGTCCACCCAAGGTAGACGACACCAAATCATCATCATCGGACATTGCATCAATCGCTGCCAATGTATCTGAAATGCTCCTTACCTTCAATGCATTCTCATTGATAGACATCTTCCCTTTCTTCAATGTATTCAACTCTTGCTTGAGTTGAATCTTTCGTGCCTTTGTATTTACGGAAAACATACTTTCAAGTATGGTCCAAGCTACATACAAATTCTCTGCATTTCTAATATGTCCCAACATATTATTGTCAATTACTGTAGACAGCCAATACATGACATTCTTGTCTTTTGCATTCCATTCCTTCCGTGCCTTTGTCTCTTCTACAGTTGGAGGATCACTCACCTCCGACTCCTTTTCTTCACCTAAAACAAACTCGTAGAGGCCTTTTCCAATAAGAAAGTTCGTGACACGGAACTTCCATGAAGGATAGTTGTTCTTATCGAGCTTCTCAATGATGGGGCTTTCACTATTCTCTGCCATTATCACAAAACTAATACCAAATAGCAAGCAAATCTTCTACAACCCTTGACTTGTAGTGCACAGTAATACACCAGACAGTCTTTTTCACTATGTGCTCAACAATACATACAATATGCAACCTGTTTGCAGATAAACCTTATGTTTGCTTCCTCCAAACACCTCAAGATTTACAGATTCACAATCTGTAACCTGCGCACCCACTTTCGGTCAAAACAGCCGAAATCACAGTGTATCCTGAAATTGCTGTCCGCAACCTTACGGCTCTAAAATGGGACCTGAAACGGCCTCAGATTCCCAAAATAACTGCGGGAAAGCCCTAAAGGGCCAATCTATAGAATAAACAGCGCTCTTCATCGATCTTTGGGGTGTGCATCAGGGCGGTTGTGGTAGGGGGCGTCACCTTGAGGGGAGTGGCTTGCATGGGTGGTACGAGGAGAGGGGAGACGGGTCTGACTGGGTCTTTTCCTTTCCCTTCTGTAGGAGGCAGCGGCACAGGTTCCGGCGTACCAGTGCTGGGGCCGGGTGCTTCAGGTTGGTATGGTCTGCCCGCTCCTTCCACGTCTTTCCTCCGCTGTTTCTCGATGGAGCGACGCGTCACCAGCTCCAATTCTTCTTCTTCCCTCCTCCTCAACTCTTCCTCAGCCCTCTTTCTTCTTTCCTCCTCTTCTCTCACCGACTCTCTTCGGGCCCATTCGAGCTCCTCCTTCTCTTTTCTCCTTCGCTCCTCCTCTCTCTTTCCGTGCAGGGCTTTGGTCCGTTGCTCCGCTTTCCTTTCTGGTGCAGCCTGGCATTGTCCCTCCTCGTCGGTGTTCATTTCTGTTTCGTCCGACTATTCCTCTGCCTGGGGCTGGGACTGCGACGGCGATTCGCCACCTTTTCCGCCATCTCCCTGTTTGTCCTCTCCCGCACGTCCCTGCCCTATTGCCTCGTGGAGGATCGCAATGAAGGCACCTCCAAAACCTACGGTGGAGGCCTTGAAGGATGAGGCCTTGCGGGTTGATCGAGGTGGGGGGGATTCTCCTGCTGCGGCCCTTCCTCCTGTTGCCAGGGCCTTTGCTGAGGCCTCAATCGTCCTTCTCACGAACCCGTTAAAGTTCACCTCTTCCAGTGCCTGAGCTGCGATGCTTTCAAGTAAAGGCACATTGATCCTGGACATGATGCTATTGTATCGTTGACTCGAAAATAGGGTATGCATCATTTTTGCCTACAGTTGAGTTGAATCTCTGGATCAGGGATGTCTGCCAAGTTGACTCTGTCGTTGGTGTGGACTTTCACTTTGTCCATTCCCAACATGGCGTAGACGTCCCTTTTCAGCTTCTTCTCCACCTTGTTCGGAAGCCCCAGTGCTCTTTCTATCAGTTCAGGGGTCAGTTCAACCTGTGCACTGTCTGGTGGCTTCCGCGTCCCGCACTGTGATGGTGCCCCTATTTTTGTTGAAGGTGTGTAGGAACTCGACGCACAGGGTATAGTTTATCCTTTGGCCCATTGCTTCCAGATATCGTTTTAAGTGGCATTGCTCCATGATCCGTCGTACCACTGGTTCCTCAATAACCACATCTTCCAAGTTGAATATGTGGCAGAACTTTAGCTGATTGAATGCTCTGGTTTCCACCGTGAGGCCGTACCGCACCTGTTCTTCCTCCGAGAAAGGGAGTTTGCCAGCTTTGTCTTGAGCTGCCATGGTCACCACCTGTATATTCAGTCAATTCACTTCTTAGTATTTTTGGCAACCAATTCGTAGGACGACCATAGCAGATTTTATCATTTATAACTATGATTTTTTCCTTTCAAACTTATATCACCTGTTTCTGCATGGCATTTTAATTTGGAGCCTTTTCATGCTTGGTTCACTTTTTAGTTTTAACTTTCATGCTTGGTTTGCTTTTTAGTTTTACTGCCCCATCTCCCTTGTGGAAAAGAAAAATCCGTCCCAGGATTGGAGGGTGTGGGTCCAAGGCGTTCATGTTGTTTTGTGGAGGAGCCAATCGTCAGAAGTTGGGGTTATATTCGAGGTGTGCAAAGTAGTCCAGGGCACAGGGTCGGATGCCTACGTGGGTGATGTATATGAGGACATCGGTGAGGAAATCTCCGGAGTTGACCCAACTTGCGATGTGGAGTTCTTCTTTGTCAGGATGTGATCGAGATAGGGGTGCCCTAAGATATGATCGTCCATGGTTTGACCTCGAAGAGTGGTTAACACTCGATACGAGGTGGGCGCGACGTATGTGGGATCATACTCGGCTGTCTTGATGGCTCGGCGTTGTTCGGCGTTGGTCATTATGCGGCATCCTTCCACTGCCCATTTTAATCGAAGAGTGTACCACCGCTTCAAGAAGGGAGATTCGGTGTCCACCAAGTGGGACAACCTTGTTGTTTCTTGGCTAGTGAGGCCGGACGTCGTGCGCGGGTCAAATGATGGGATGAGGCGTTGCTGAATGGCTTGCTCTTTGGAGACTTTGCGAGCGAGTAGCTCAGCGGCGGCAGAGCGTGAAGCTTGTGCGAAGGCGAATTCAAAAGTCTCCCAAGAGCAAGGCATGGTGCGCACGTCCGTTGCAAGGGGTTCCGCTAACAGTCCCAAGTCTAGGCGGTCATAGCTGAGGGCAAGTGCAACAAAGGTGGCATCGAGCTGTTTGATGCAGTCTACAACGTCATCCCCCGTGTCCTCGGCGAGGTCAGCGGCTAGCGTTAGGAATGACTTCCGTTCATAGGAAGGCTTAAGGCCGGCAGGTGGTTGAGGTTTGCTAGAGCTGGAGGTTTTGTCGGTACAGAGCTGTAGCTAGGGGCCTATTTGAGTCAGCAACCCGGGCACTGGTCGGATGGATGGGTTGGTTTTGATCTTAGGGGCTATGCTAGTGCGGTCGGCAGGGTTGCTGAGTTGCGGGCCGGGTTGGTTGGGTGATACCTCCGGTGGTGGTGGCCGGTGCTTGGGTCGTTGGGCATGTGTGACGCCCATGGGGTGACTCGCAAAGGAGTCGGATGACTGGGGTGGACTCTGCAATTCGTGGTCTTGAGGTGTCAGAGGACAAGGCCTTGTGATTTACATAGAAGCAAGGCCCGTGTCAGTTGGGATTTTGGGGATCCACAGCGAGGCATTCCCCTCATAGTAGCCTTGTGCACGCAACAGGATTTTAGGGACCCATATTTGTTTAACCACGTGGCGCTTGTGATGATGGCATTTTGGTCTTCTAGGTTTAGGTTTGTAGGTGTTCCACGGACCCGTGCGTCTAGTTCTAGGCTGATCTCGAGGCTTCTTCCGCACCCATTGCAAGCGAGTCTGTTGGGGTTTTACCTTAGGTTTGGCGGGTCGCGGTGCATGGGGATCTTGGTGTAGTAAATATGCACGGCCCTCCTCCTTAGTCCTAGGTGCGGCTATTTCTATCGATGGCCCATTGAGCGATGTTGGGGTTACGAGGCGCTGGCTGAAAGTCGTGACAACAGCCACATTCCCGATTGTTAGGTGGATGCATTGTGACTCATAATCAACATTGCAACGAGTATGCTTTTTAAAAGTTCGCCCGAGCAATGACTCTGTGCTTGCATCCCTGGCATCGGGTAGGATATAGAATAGCATGGGAATAGTTTCAGTCTCGATAGAAACGACAACTCTGCATGTGCCGAGGATCGGGTAGGATTGGGCCCCATATGGGTTCAATCTAGCTGTTGTGGGATGAAGCATTGGTGCACCAAGTTGGGTCCAATGCTCATGCATCAAAATGTTAAAATCCGACCCTTTGTCAATCAGGGCGTTGAAGGAGCACGTTTGCTTGGCCGTGACCGTGATGCAGAGGTAGGCGGGTTCTACAGGCTCCTCCTCATTCTCGCCGATTTCCGTAAGTGTGGCTACTCGTATTTTAACGTGTGTTTCCACCATTGGTTGTTCATGCAATGGGTGAGTGGATGGATAGTACTTTTTGATTCGACTGCCATTAAAGAAGCCCATTCCCTCACCATCGAGTGTTTCCAGCTCGACATTACCAGTTCAGCTGATTGTGCGGACCTTAAAGGGCCCGAGACCTTTGAATTTCATCTTCTGTTTGTGTCCTTTAACTGAGTAGAGGAGCACTAGGTCTCCCTGCTCAAACTCTCGTTGCTTGACGTGTTTGTCAAACCAGCTTTTGCGTCTAGCTTTCTTACAGATAAGCGCATGGGTGGCTAGGAGACGCACCTCTGATAGGC
>NW_028230299.1:0-14753 GCF_053477565.2 Lygodium microphyllum | reverse complement strand
CGCGTCATCACTGCCGTAGGCTAGAGGGGGAAGGCTGGAGGAAGAAGCCGAGTCTCTGTTGTCGTTGCCATTGAGAGAGGAGGAGGCATCGAAACACTGAGGATCGCTAGCTGCCGCCGTGCAAAACGCTGCCGCTGCCGCCAATCGAATCCCATTTGGCCTCCATCCACGTGGGATTCACAGTCTCCAGAAGCTTTAGAAGCTTCTTGGAAGCTTCTAAGGGTGAACCTCCTTAGCCCCCTTTCATACCCTTTCCTCCCCCCCCCCCCCCACACACACACACACAAAATCCCCTCTTAAGGGTCTTTTACACCCTTTTTTCCCCCCACATAAAATCCCCTCTTCAAGGTCTTATACACCCCTTCCTTCCCCCCTTTTGCCCACCTAGTGCATCCTAAGACTACACCCCCTTGGGATCAAATAAAAAAGCTCCAATCCTGCGGCTTTAATAAGCCTTACTCTCAAAAGGTTTTCCTACCCCCCTTCCCGGGATTTAAAACCCTTTCCATGGGTTTTTCCCCCACACATTGCTTTAGGGTCCTTTAAGCCCTTTTCTTTACAAGTCCTTCAAAGGTTCATCTAATCTCGGGGTCCCTTAGAACCCCTTCCTATTGACCTTCGCAAAACACCCTCTTTTCCCCCCTTTTTGCATACCACAAAGTTACTTTCTTTTTCCCCTTTCCGTGTATACAATTTGCACCGAAGCTTCTACGAAAGGAAGGAAAAAAAATTCATAAAGGACAGTTGAATTAAAAAAAGGGAGTTTTGTGTGCAAAGGAGACGGCCAAGGTCATAAATCTGCATCCAAGACGATAAGACCGCATTCGCGATGGCTCCGAAGAAAGCATAAGGCGCAACCACAGGAGGATCGTCTCCTAACATCCATGTGGACATTTTACCACAAGTCCAGGTTTTTCTTCCTAATTTTGATTTACATTGTTATAATTCAACCGTGCATGGATCATTTTTTGAGATAGGATGCATTTTTCATTTTAAATACTTTGACTAATTTAAAAGAGATAGCTCACGATGGAAGAATTCGGTCATTAGTATTTTTCAATAAAACGGATAAAATAAAGCAAGCATAAGATTTCTATGCATGTCTAGCAAATGGGTTTTATGCATTAATGAGATTAATTAATGCCCATCTTTACAAAACAGAATTATGATAGTACACTCTAGCATGGAAGGAATGAACCGCATATTGCATTATTAAACATCTTTTTCGAAATGATTCTTAAAGAAAGTTGCTAGCAACCGTAGGAAATTGCTAGGGCTGCATGAAAAAGATTTAACTCTAGGCAAGTGGCCTAAAAACTTAAATCAACAAAAGGGTGTGTAAGTTCAGCACACAACAAATTCATTTGGAAATGAAAGTAGAAAAAGGCTGCATGTTTAAAACTTAAAATCCTAAAGCCTAGTAGCATGAATCTTGTTTGCATGATATAGGATGATCAATTGGAATTATGCTATAACTTAATCTATGCTTTGACCTTAACCCGAAAAGTTAGGGTTTGTAAATCAACTTATATGTAGGTAATGAATCATGTGGTTATGGAAATGATATCGTAATTATCTTCAAGAATAGTCAAATTAAATTGGTTTAAACCTAAACACCTAAAACCGAGAGGTACTCGTTTAGGAAGGGTTAATTCAATGCAACATATCCCAAAGAGCCAACTAGGATTAGCTCGTTGAGAACATTACCTAATCGCTTTTATTACTAAAAAAACTGAAACTCCTATACCCTAAAGACTTGCCCACATTCACAGAATGTAAGGACATTGGAACATACTTGCGAGAAGTGATCTAGGGTTTTTCCTAAGAATCTCTCGCTAAAAAGATAAAACTCGGAAACCTTAGGATCGACAATGTCGGCCTAATGCAATCAGGAACTGATTGATTATCTAATCATGATTTCGTGACTCCATTCGATGGGTAAATAGTCCCTTAGTTTGATGCGACACTTGTGCAACAAGATTTAGAGTCGCACGATCTTGTGATTTGATTACAAGGGAATGGCCAATTCCTCGGAATGAGATTGGCAGATTCTTATGCAAGTTATCTTGCAAGGGAATGAGTAATCATCCTGATACAGTATCTTTCTTAGGTAAAATGTCCAAGATACGGGGATTAGATAACTGCTTGAAGCAAAAGACCAATCACTGAATTGGAATAACATATTCACTGCTAATAGAACTTAAGATTTTGATTAAGTCAGGTTAATAGGGCACGGCCCTAACCCAAGGATATAGGGTTAACAAACAAACCCTTGGGGATCTTGCCAAGTCACAATTGATCTCGAATCGAGTGCTGGATGCATTCGGAAAGAAGGATTCACTCCTTAGTGGTTGGCCAAAAATAACAACCAATGGTAATAATTGTGCTTGTAACAGTTTTAAGAGCACTGTTTTGCTATGTTTGCTCAAAATAATTAAAGGATAAATAGATATCTAATGCTTCAAGTTGAAGGCCTAAAGGGAGAGGCAGCTTCGGTTACCCCCGATTGCCTGCCTGACCCTAACCAAGGGGTTGTTAACCGCACCTGGAAGGTGGACCGAACCCTCGCGAGAGGTCTCTCCGTTGAGTGCTACTTGGAGCAGAAGGAGGTGCCAAGGGGGGCTCTGTCCGTAAATCCCTTTCCTTCCGAGTCTTGCACAAGAGGCCAATGTGACTCGGGATTGGATCTCGAGGCCCACATACTAGTCTACGGGCGGAACCTTGGATTAGTAATCCCTGTGGATTGCTAGATAGCCTTTGGGCGGATTATGGATAAGCCTACGGGCTGGACTTTATGTATTTCAAAGATAAATATGATAACTCGTTGAAAAGGAACTTTTTTGACATTGTTTTTCTATGTCAAGTGCTATGATTACGTGAAGGAACCAGTGTCTAACGGGCTAATTAAGGAAGCTGATTGATACATGTCCAACTAAATATGTTAGGTAATTAAATAACTAAACAACCTGAGGAAAGTGCGGTGGATGTGACCATGGGTCCGTCCTACGGATGGGTGGTCCCGGTTGGCCAGTAGCTTTTCTCAATCATGATGGACAGCGAGAAGATCGTTTCAAAAGAACACGAACAGCAAGAGCATTGATCTAGAGTCTAAGTTATAAATGATCCTGATTTACGCTGTTTTAGGGGAACGGAATGGGACTATGCCTTATGGTAGAGAGGTTGAGCTTCGCATCCCTCTCGTTTCCCATTCTCCTTGAACCAAGTGCAGCTTGAATCCGCTTTGGACCTGGCGTTTTTGCGTAAAGTAGTTCGCTTGTGTTCGACGCTAGTTGCCATTAGGAAATGACCAATAGGAAAAACCCTAATTCAAGTCGGTCCTAAGTGGGAACGACCGAAATACTTCCGCTACTTGGCAGACGCGGAAAGTCCTAGATCGCAAACCCCGTTACATTCCATGGGAGTGCCAAGCGGAGCTTTCTAGACATCCTTTCTGATGGGCTGCTAGACGTGTCCTGAAGATAACAGGTGGACATGTCACAATTTACTACATTGTTGACTCCCAAATCATTGCTCAAATATTTTTGAATGGTGAGGATTCATGTTTCTTTTATTGATTAACTAGTCTAGAGATTATTTTTCTACCTTCATGTGCAAGATATTCAACAGCTAATAGTTCATTTATAGAATTATATGAGTCAATAAATTTCATTCCTTGTTTTATCATCATTGGGGATCTCATATCATCCCCTTCACCAAAACAAGGCTATGGTATGCTTTTAGTGCCACACTGACCATGGAACAATGTCTAAGCACACTAGTTATGCAATTGGAGGAAAAGCACAAAGAATGGATTGAGCTACATCTCTTTGCACTCAAAAGATAACTTGAAAAATCAATTTGCTCTTAGCATAGTTGCAACTCTTGCTCAATGAAATGATGCAAAAATTAGCAAGTGTACCATTAGACTTTGCACTTCTTATGGTATTCAAGATGGTCATTGTGTTCATTCTTGGATTATTTAATTTGATTATTACTTTGACCATGATGTGAACTATACTAAGCAATAATACATTAAATGTGCTTTGCATCATTTGGTGGACAAAGCTTCTTTATGGTGGAACATCACTCATAAGGATGCCAATAAATCTCTTATTTGGGATGCTTTTCAATCAAAGTTTCTTCAATGCTTTTTTACCATTACAATTTGACTTCTAAGCACAAGTGCTATGATGTTCTTGCCCAATTTGAGTAAGAGACAATTTCTCAATACATGAAGAGTTTCTCAAGTTCTTTATTATATTTGAGAATTATGGAAGAACCATCTAAGGATAGTAATCGACACAAATTTATGGCTATGCTTGATCTTTCTCTTTGATTGAAAGTAAATATGCTAAAGGAAACTACTTTGGATGAAGCTATTTCTTAAGCTCATGATGTTGAATGAAAGAATTTCAACGGTAGAAGTTAACTCTTTATAAGTTCATGTCAATGATATTGTAAAATATTCCAATCTAAATATACCAAATGATATTAAAGATGGGCCAATAACCTTGCTCACATTTTTTGATTGAGCTTCCACTATTATTTGGGTATGATGTAATCAACCAAGCCATATTGCCAAATTTTGTAACTCTAATAACTAGTACCCATAGTTTAAAGAGAGGCCATTGAAGTTGATCCAAAGAAGTTGCTCAAGAAAGGAAATAATTTTGTCGGGGAGCTAAAGCCAATAAAATCTTTTAATTTATTAAAGCATGCATTAACCCATGCACTTGTTTTGCAATTATTTAGTTTTACTTGACCATTCTTTTTAGTTGTTATTGATGCAAGTGCTTTGCAAAGTGGTTCTAGTCTTGGTGTTGTTGTAATGCAAGACTTGTATCCAATTATCTTTCCACGTTGTAAACTTAAACCTAGCGAGTTTGAGGATAATATTTATGATAATGAAATACTAGTAGTAATTCTGTAAGAAGCTGGGAAGAATAAGGATTGAGTATGCAAATAATATTGATGTTATGCCATGTCACACTGACATTGGTATAAAAGGAGAGGACATGTAATTTTTCTTATCTTTTCACACATTAATACATTACTGTCCTTCTCCTCTCACCTTGCTCACAACTTCAATGGATTCTTTCTCTTTCCTCTCTTTCTCTTTACTATTCTAGTCTTTCTTTCTCCTCGTCACTCGATTTCTCTCTCTTCTGCACTCTTTCTTCTCTCTTATGCAATCTTCTCTCTCCTCTTTCCCTCTCTCTCTCCAGTCCACTTCTTGACAAGTGGTATCAGAGCATTGGTCTTTGATCCATTTTTACTTCTATTTCCATCCAATTTTTCTCCATCAAAATCAATCTTAGATAAGTACTTGACAAAGACAGTGACTAGTGGAGGGTTGTAGACCATCTACAGATAGCAAGAGACTACATCTAGATATCTTCAAGGTCAGATATGGCGAATGAAGGTTAAAATAGTAGATCATCATCAAGTTTTCATGCAATTTGGAGGTAATAAGGTCAAACGGGAGTTAACCGGGCTTAGTTTGGTATTAAACTGTGGTTACTTTTCAAAAGAGGATTCTCTTTCCTCTTTCTTCAAGCTTTGGTCAAGCTTCCATGGAGTTTTTAGCAAAGATCTTCTCCTCCTTCACCGATCCTTGCTCCTCTTTAATAATGGCATGCATAATGACCTTCTAGGCATCAAATCCAACAAGTAGAACACCATTTTCATGACTATATGGGCAGCCATGTGTGCAGGACTGTCAGAGAGAGAACTAGGGAGAGAGAAGACTATATAAGAGAGAGAAAGACTGCAGGAAGAGAGAGAAGAAGAGTGACAAGGAGAGAGAAAGACTAGATTTAGAGAGAGAAAGACAGGAAAGAAGGGGAAGCCATAGAAGCTGTGAGCAAGAAGGGAGAGAAAGTCTGTAATTGTATTATTATGTCAAAAAGATGTGTAAAATTACATATCCTCTCCTTTTATACCAGTGCCAGTGTGACATGGCATAATATCAATATTATTTACACTAATTCCTTATTCTTAGCTCTGACAAGAACTAGGGAGAGAGAAAGAGGAGAGAGAAGACTATATAAGAGAGAGAAAGACTGCAAGAAGAGAGAGAAGAAGAGTGACAAGGAGAGAGAAAGACTAGATTTAGAGAGAGAAAGACAGGAAAGAAGGGAAAGCCATAGAAGCTGTGAGCAAGAAGGGAGAGAAAGTCTGTAATTATATTATTATGTCAAAAAGATGTGTAAAATTACATATCCTCTCCTTTTATACCAATGTCAGTGTGACATGGCATAATATCAATATTATTTACACTAATTCCTTATTCTTAGCTTCTTACAATCCATCCCCACTCAAAAAGGAAGTTTTTGTCCTAAAAAACAAAGATCGGACTTATTGGTATAACCAAGTAGTAGGCTGCAGAGTACTACTCTGTACAACATTACAAGTGGTAAAAGAAAAGATTACCTAATATGCAATAACAGTACTAATCTATTCAGAGGGTTAAAATCAGCCTGTAGCCACCCGGATCAAAAGGGAAAGTGGTATCGTTGCCATGCATTGGATCAACTTTCATAAGATCAAAGTCAAGTACAGCTGGAAGCATGATCATCATGATGGTATTCACTAACTTTTCCATAAGCCTCTCAGGTATCACCATGCTCTGTATAACTGAAGCATGTGAGGCTGAAGTCACCATTGCATGATGATCATCCAAATCCACATGTTGTCCATGATCTGCTTTCTTGAACTGAGCTTCTTGTTGTGGACCCATACCAAGATGGTCTTCAACAAGATCTTCTCCATCCTTTGCATCATAATATTCAAATACCAAGAATATTTTGGCAAACTTTGCCCTGCATGTGGCTTGGTGATTACAAGATAGTGGCTTAGCACATCGACAGCATAAGCCCGCAGCATGCAGTTCCCGTATCGTATCACTAGTAAGGTGTCTAACGCGTTTAGCCTTAGATATCAATTTACACACCTGCTCATTACCATTGGTTAGCTCTATAATAGTTCTGACATGCTGCTCATAGTCATCTTGCTGCTCATGTACAACAGATGGATGTCCATGCTCATGACCATAATACTCATGCTGTCCATACTGCATATGGTGATAACAGCCCTACTGCGCATCATGGGGACAGTTTGTTTGAGCATATGCATTTGCTTCCACTGATGTTTGCTGCTCACATACATAAGCATGCTGCCTTTGATCATTGATCCCACAACATTGGTCATATTGTTGCCCATAAACATGCTATCGAAGATTGCATGAAGACTGTCAACATGATTACAATGATGTCCTTGCATCCTAGGCTATCCATAAGTATGATGATTGGAAAATCCATGAGCATAGGTATTGGCATGATGTCGGTCATAATCACTTGCTCGCTGCTGATCAAAGCTAGAAGGGTACTGATAAGCATAACCATTTCTATCACATCCATAAGAACTGGGCTGGTCAACCAAGAGAGCTTCACAAGTATAATCATAACTATGTTGCTGAAGAGGTGGATGCTCATAAGCATAAGCATGTTGACCATAATAGCCATTCTGCTACCAAGGCTCAATGGAATGATACTCATTAGCATATACATGTTGGCCATAAGCATAAGCATTTGATTCAAGTGTACCATCAGCATATACATGTTGGCCATAAGTAGAAGCATTTGATTCAGGTCTTGCTGTTTTTTTCCATAACCGCCTTCATAAGAGCAATACACTGATCAGTTAAAACTCCAAGTTTGTCAATTTTAGCCTGTGTTTGAAGCCAACCTTGTCCAAGTTCACTAGAGCTGGAGCTATTGTTCTCAACTGCTATTGAAGTCAAGTTGCTTTGAAAATATTCCAACTCATGACAAAAGTCAGCTATAGCCATATCATGAATCATAAGTCCTCAAGAATGCAAAGATATCTCGTGGTTCTTGTACCAAACTTAACTAACAAGAGATATGTTGTTCCTGTCCTTGCCTCTGTTGGTGAATTTTAGGACAATCATAGCCTGTATTCACTAGCCCATTGCTACATACATATGCATCAAAACTGCTGCTTCTCTGACTGTATTTAGAACCCCCTTCTTCTAGTCCATATTTCTCTGGCTGAGCTGGTTCAGCACAAACCTCTGAGGTTTTCGATGATGCCAATTTATGCAAGATTGCTGCTATAATTGATGTGTCTTAACTGATGCATGTATTGCTTCAGGCTATGATGATATGGTTGGCCAACATAAGCATAGCAAAGAAGTCAATGATAATACAATCTTCCAGTTGCTATGTACTGATGCCACAGTTTCAAACAGCCATATCTGGACTAAAGTGTCCATACATCACAAGGAGATAGCATTTGTCACTATGGAGACTCGGCATTCATCATGCAAGAATGCCATCTAACCATCTGCAGCATTGCATACCAATACATCCAGTGGTATGCCAAATCTTTTGAAATTGGAAACCGCATGACCATGATCATCAAGATACTTTTGGCAAACTGGAGATTGATATCCTTGGTCACAGATGTAATATCCTTCACTTCTGATTTGAATTTATAGTGGTCAAACACAGATTTGCTTTTGCTAAGACTGGAATAAATGCCTTCATATGAACCATTTCCATATCAGTTTGAGTACATCATGTTGTAAATCAACATCCTCTTGAGCTTAGGTGCCTAAAACAATGCCACTCTCAAACAGATCTGCCAACGTGCAGCACCATAGAGTCTTGCCATTAGGTAGCACACCAAGCTGCCAGACCAATCTTGATCTTATCATATCCAAAGCCTATATATCCTCAGATGGTGGTTGGTTTATGGATGTTTTCCATGTTACAGATCAACTTGGACACAAACTTACAGACGAAAGTTTAATTGAGTATATGCAACAAGCTTTGGGAGCAAAAAGAACTGTTGCAAGTTCAGAGGTAAGAACATGTTTGGGACGTACTGTGGGTGTTCAATCAATTACTAAACACATATCCATAGAGTTGACTGGCACTGATTGACCAGGACTGTTGTTAGATATCTCTGCTATTCTCACAAGCCTCAAGTGCAATGTTGTTGCCTGCTGAGGTTTGGACTCACAATGCAAGGGTAGCATGTGTAGTGTATGTAACTGACAAAGTTACTGGTGGTCCTATTGATGATGCACAAAAGCTAGTGTCCATCAAAGAGCAGCTGTCCAATGTGCTGAAAGCAACTGATGATAGAAAAGGTGTCAAAACTGATTTCTCAATTGGCTTGACCCATACAGAGAGACCTTTGCATCAGTTGATGTTTGTAGATCGGGACTATGAAGCCTCTGCCCTACCCTATTAATCAAGCTACTCTGACAGATCTTAGATTTCAATCGAAAATTGCCTCGAGAAAGGCTACTCGGTGGTCAGCATTCGCAAACAAGAATGAGTCAACGTACACCCCAGGAGAAACACATTCTCTCAATGAAATGATCTGTGCCAAGCTTTGTTCATCAATCCCTTCTTCTTCATCATCATCAAGGAGATCACCGATGACGCAGTTATGCACTCCTCTTCTAAATTGATACCTATAGAGTCACTCCCTGTAGATGTAGTGGGAATAATCATGTCTCATGTGGCCTCTGCTTGTAATGTTGTCTCTGCATCTGCAACGTGCAGGAGATGGCAAGAGGCTGCAACATGCCAATTGAACAAATTTGTTTTTACTTATTCAGACTTGCCTGCCTTCAGGGACCTTACAGTGGGTCAATGTGAGATTTTTATGACAGAGACAATAATGCGGACAAAATGCTTGCAGGATCTGTCGTTATGCATGAATAAGTCAAAAGAATTTTCTGCAGCTCTGGTGATCGCATGGCTTATGCATACAAAGGATACGCTCAGATCTCTGACGTATCATCACAACCTTCTTCACACGCAGCAACCTTGGTGAACCAATTTAGTAGTGCTACTGTGTATACAGGATAGCATTATGTTGAGATTCCACATGATGTCATGATGTGGAGGAACAAGATGATGGCTCTGGTGTTGAAGTTGATGAAATACCTCTAGAAAATGTGACTTCTTCAACGTATACAGATTCTGTCTCAGCAGCTTCTGTAAAGCTGCAAGAGTTGCAGGGCATGATCCTTATCGTTCTTTCTCAAGAAGGGAAGGTCTTAAACCCCAAACTAGCTTCGGAAACAGAACTAATTCTGGATTCGATGTGATAGCAGAATTACAGAAGTTGCATGATGTTGAGATTTAGAACCTTTAGTCAGTAAGTTCCTTGATTTCATATTGGCACCATTGGCAAAAAGCTCTGACATCTGCCACAGTAAGTGGCCACTTCTGATTTTTGGGGCTGCACAAGTTTCACCATTCCTGGCTTTGAAACAGCTACAGAAAACCCTGGTAAGGTTGGAAAATCAGTCAAATTAGTGTTCTGCTTAGGCCCCAAAAGTGTTGTCGAACGGGAAGGGTTTTAAGTGGAGTTCATGAATGCTCCATTCATGAATTGCCCCCAAACGGAACATGCTGTGCAGACTCCTTGATGTCTGAGGGAGAAGTTCGCTGCAATTTTTGTGCATAAGTAAACCCCATTCGTTTGTTACTGGAAGTATCAACTGGACGATGTGGATTACAGCGAGTGGCTTCCTTGCTGCGAAGCACTGGTTAGGCCATTTGTGCCAGCCTGCTCACAGCCAATGGTCCAATGCTATGCACGATTGCAGTGTCTGCGCCTGCCTGCCTGCCTGTCAAACAAACTTTAGAAGCTTGGGCCGTCAACTGCTGTAGAGTTGCTCCACCTGTACATCAGCGATGCTTTCTAATGCCCATCCATGTCCATACATATGCGCATGGCACACAATCGACTTGCTCCTCCTGCACAGAATCTTCAAAGAAATTTGCATTCCTTCTCCAATTTTCTGCACTGCTGGTAGTGCAGACAAGCTCCATGTGCTCTGTGGCAATGGCCGATCACAGATCGCAGGAGGAGGATCTGGAAAAGAAGGCGGAGAAGAAGCTCAAGGGACGGGGGATTTCTGGATCCAAGTACGATGACGTCACAGAGCTCTTCGAAAAGCCAGGGAACTCCTACGAGCTTACCAAAGAATGACTGGACAGACCTCTAAACACCGCCAAGCAAGGCGAGACCAGAGTGCAGTAGCTAACTTCTTCTCAGCAAGGGCTCCACGTCTTGCTCACTGTGCACATGTTCCACAGGTTGACCTTGAGGGAGACTGCCAGGACAATGCAAGCTCTGAGGATCTTGCAGGCTACTCACATGGCGTGAAACTTGCCAAAATGGTGCTCTGCGTCTTGTATATGACGTCTAGGATCCCTTACACAAGCCATTGCTCTAGGAAGATGAAGATCTTAAAGGCAAAAGAGTGAAGTTGCTGGCATAGGTCTGCCATGGAAGCTTGAAAGAGAGCTTGGAAAGAGGAAAGGAAAGGCCTCTCTTCAAAAGTAACCCTGGCTTAAGCCTTCCCTAACTGCTATTACCACTCTTTTTACCAAAATACCTTCAAAATTGGCCTGAGCTTGCAAAACAAGATGCCATCTTTGTCTATCTGCCTCCATTTTTGGTCCAAGCTCCATTTAAAACTCCAAGAAAGGCTGCCATGGTCTGTGTGGACTTCAAGAAAGCTGCCATGTCTAGTACTTCTTGACTGTTGTGGTTCTTCAATGTTGTACCTGTGCATAATAAGGTTTCCTGAAATTGATAAGAAACTAAATGTAAAGAAGGAGAGAGAAAGGAAGGATTTGAAAACTAAGCTCTGATACCACTTGTCAGAGAGAGAACTAGGGAGAGAGAAAGAGGAGAGAGAAGACTATATAAGAGAGAGAAAGACTGCAGGAAGAGAGAGAATAAGAGTGACAAGGAGAGAGAAATACTAGATTTAGAGAGAGAAAGACAGGAAAGAAGGGGAAGCCATAGAAGCTATGAGCAAGAAGGGAGAGAAAGTCTATAATTATATTATTATGTCAAAAAGATATGTAAAATTACATATCCTCTCCTTTTATACCAATGTCAGTGTAACATGGCATAATATCAATATTATTTACACTAATTCCTTATTCTTAGCTTCTTACAAGGACAACAGCCCGAAATTTGCACTAAATTTTCTAGCCCTGTTCTTCACCAATATTCAAAGCACTGATGCTTCTCAATGATCATTGGCATTGTTTACTTCAACTCTCTGATGTATAGACTCTGAAATGAAGCTATATTCTTCATCCTTTCACTCTCTTGAAACCCTAGATGAATAGTCCATGGGAAACCATGAAAGCTTTAGCCCAAGCTTTCATTTCTCAACAATTTCTTGAAGATTCTTCATCAATTCAGCCCATGGAACCATTTCAGTGAGGATTCTTCAACAAATTCAAAGATTTCAGCTTGTGGAGGATATTGGAGCTCCTACTGAAGGTTTATTTTGGGGCTTTTCTTCAAGAGGCCTAAATCTTTGGTATTCAAGTGTTCAAGCAAGCTCAGGGCATTGATTCTATTTGGTCATATTGGAGCTTATATGGACCGATTTCATGGATCTTTCAAGCTTTATGGTGGATTCATGGTGGATTATGGAGAATTCTTCCATTAATTGGATTAGAGTTGACATTTGCCATCCTCTTCAAGATTAATCAAGGTAGTTTTCTTACTTAATCTTTGAAATCTCTCAATAATCCACTTGATGAGAGATTATTGATCAATTAATTCTTTGGATTGATCAATAGATCAAAGATTAGTGTTCTTCCTATTGATCATAGCCCATTTCATTGAATTTCAACATTGATTCAGTCATATTTCATCATAGATATCATTTACCAAGTTTGATGCATAACCTTGATTTGATTGGCTGAAATTCTTTTGCCCAAGCTAAAATATTGTAAAATGGTAAGTACAAGCAATCAATGAGTCACTGAATTGCATTGATAAGACCCTCTTCCTATCTGATCTTTCAAAATTTCCATCCAATTGCATTCCATGAAAGGGGCTGAATGAATATTTCAGAAATGCATTTCATGCTGGTTGATTAGAATAGAATGCCACTACCATGTTGATATACCCATCGAGGAAAAAGGTGGATGCCGAGGGAGATAGTGGGACAAAAGAGAGGTGACCCTCCCTCACTATTGAAGATCCTGAAGGGGTGCAACCAACCGACCCGGGGGAAACTTTGCCCACCTTTCGGTGATTTGGAGCTCATGTAGGGAGCCTATCCTACTGTTTTATCCCTCACATAGGTACAACGAGTGGAAAATTGAAGATTGAAGTATTGCCAAAGGCTCAAGTACCTTTAGGAGCAAAACAGGGTAAAACAGGGACTTCACAAGGCACTATAGGGCATTTACAAGTCCTTACAGGTACAAACTTCATTACTGAAGTATAGATGCATGTACTACAGGGTACCCACAGGTCCTACTCAACCTTCTACACAGTTTGATAGCCATTTGGGGTTACTATTTTACCTTACAAGGTGGAAACAAGGTATTCACTGGTTAAAATAGGGTGCAGGCTTGGACAATTCAAACTCAAAGATTGAATTGCAAAATTTTCTATCCTAAACCTATTATGATGTACTATAGCTTATCTCGAAGAGGGAATTCTTGGCTTCAATTTGAACCAAAAAGTTTTGGAATCATTTAAACCAACAAATTTTGGAATCGGAGTTTCCTAGCCCAAGTTATAGTCATTTTTCTTATAGGGGGTACTACAGGACTACACTATTATGGCAGGGCATAAAGGCAAAAATAAGGTCCAGGACGATTATGCTTAGCAAATCAAAGATTCTATGCTGGATGCTGTACCCCAAGAGAACCCTGAAGAGCCTCAAAAACTTGGAGAAATCAGTGCACTTAATAATACCTTGTGTGCTCATGAACAAAGGCATCAACAACATCATAGGGACCTATTATCAAGAGTGGAGCAGATGGTTTTATCTACTAATAAAAAAAAGTCTTCTATTGAGAAGTTAATGGATTCAACGACTCAAACAAAGGCTATAAAATATTACATGGCGCAGCGAACAGAATCTGAGAAAGAGATAGAGAGTACACAATAGAAAAGAGGAGAATCAGTAAATTCTTTAACTCCAAACAACTGATACAAAGATGGCTCCGTCCACCCGTGCGCTTCCACTGTGTGAAGCTTAGATGGTGATCTAGACAGAAGATAGGTGAAGAGCTTAAGGTTAGCTGGAACAACAACTCTGACTTGGTGAAAGATGAGTGATCGATGGCTGTGAAGGGGTTTAGCTTTTATAGCCTGCGAAGGTCGTGAGGTTGGCCTGACCGACCTACCATATAAGCCTCCACTAGTCGGCCAAGGAATATTCCAGGGAATATTCCCTTTACCATCGGGCTGGGGGTGCTGCCCCCGGACCCCCGCCAGGGGGGCCGCTGCCCCCCTGGGACCCCTCAGCCAGGGGCCGCTTCTGCGGCCCTCGGACCCCACAATAGGGGCCCCTTTTAACTCCCTTACCCCGCAACTCAATGCAATGCGCCTCGAGTTGCTACCAGCTTAACCACTCCATCTAACCCAAAGATTAGATCCACAATGGTCACCTTTTTGCCATCCGGTCACATAGACCTCATTTGATATACAAGTCAGGACTCAACCAATGTCCGAGCTCACATTTGGCTTCTCCTCATAATGGGGGCCTTACAACTTTGAGCACCATGGATCATTGGTAGCACCTAATGAGGGTGGGGCATTGATCATATCTAACACCCCCCCTCAATGTCCACGCATAGGTGAACTATCTCCTCGGCCCAATGCCGAGTCTCTGAAGATGAACTGGAAGTAGATCCTTCGTAAGTGCTTTGGTGAAG
>NW_028230298.1:0-14846 GCF_053477565.2 Lygodium microphyllum | reverse complement strand
GGATGCGGTGCCACAGTATTAGATCTCTGATGAGGAGTTCGAGCGGTTGCAGGAAAGCCTTTTTGGTCCTCGACCCGACTATGTAGTGCCTACCCAGGAGAGAGACGAGGGCGGCCCAGTGGTAGGAGCTGACCTGGATGCTCCATTACAGCGGTAGATAGATGATGCAGAGAAGGTAATGTTCTCAGTTTCCTATGAAACTTAACCAGTAGGGCCTCTAGGGCATCGAGAGCGCACACATGTGTTTTTGTCGGGATCGGGCCCCCAGATGTGCCCTGGCCGGAGAATCGCGTCTGGGGGCCTAAATCTACAGATGTGTGCACTCCCGATGCCCTAGATGCCCTACTGGTTAAGTTTCATATAAATATGATTTATATATCTTCAGCACACTCCACGCATAGTGAATCTGATACTGAACTTATGTGTTGCAGGAGATTGTCTATATAGATGAGTTTTCATCTAGGCAGGGTGGCCGATCTGGTAGCCAAGGAAGGGTGCAAGACTCGGCATTGAAGGAGTACGTTGGGCAGCTTGTCAACGACATTATTGTATTTCATAAGGCATGCTGCCCTGCTTTTGCCGAGAACTTCTTGAAGTTGAGGGCACTAACAAAGGCTGGGCCCTTCAAGACCATCCCGACCAACTCCAGCCTGGAGAAAGTAGTGTTGCTTCGACGTTCGAAGCTACTCTACTTATTCATGAGTACTAGGTCTGGCCCACTTTCTCCATGGTGGCCCGTGGCATGGTTGCCGATGTTGAAGACCCCACTGTCATTAGACAGGAACTATTGGGGCAAAATGTATTGTTGCCTATGATCAAGAATAGCTCTGACCATGGGGAGCCTAGCTCGAAGAAGCCTAGGAGAGAATAGATGTACTTATTGCCTACTGACATCGCATCACTGATGTACTGCACTTTGTAATCTTCTCTTCAAGTAATGAAAACCGATGTTTGTTGGATTCGCGTGCAATGTAGTTTGTGATACGTGTCATTTACTATTGTTTTTTACTTGAATGTTACGTTTATTTGTCGAATTTATACGTAACACGATTCGTACCCTAAATTTAATACGCAGTGCTTTATCGAATTCGTGCGCAACATGTATTTGTTCGAACACATGTAACGATAACTCAACGACGTAAATAAAATAAATATCAAGCGACTAAACAAAAATAAGACGTGCCAAAAACTTTGTATTTGTATTAATAACAATTTTACATGGGGTCCATTACAACCAAGGCTTTACAAAATGTCTTCAAAAGCTACATTCCATGTGCTTTTGAGTTGTACACCTCTATCCTTGCTGACCTCCGCGAGGACTATCTTTACATCGCCGAAAGAACTTGACTATCCGCAGATCCCTGTCAGTGACGGTGACCCTCCTTGCATGCACCGCTGCATAGACTGAGTCTCCAAATAAGTCGATGAGGTAGGCTTCAGCAGCTTCTTGTAGTGCGAGGAGGGCCTGGGCAGTCCAGCGATCCGGTTGTTTCACGCATGATGTATCTGGAAACTGGGTCCTGTTGTTCCTGATCAGTATGCCCTCCATGATCTCCCGCACCAACTTCTGGAATGGAGCCTTCGGTATCAGGAGGTGAGTGGTCTTCTGGTAGTGGCGGATCTCGCGAAGAGCCATTGTGCCTGGCTTCCATCGATGCTTGCGATGCTGGCATCGTGGTGGTGGTGGTGGAGTTGGAGGACGTGGCTGCCGTATGGAATTTCCAGGGGGATATCTCTGGGCCGCTTGCTTGGTGCGTACCATGTCTTCTAGAAGAGAGAACTCAGAACTCAAAAGTGAAATGTGTAAAATGAGGTGAAACTTTAAACTTATAGCCAAACTTTTCAAAAACCCTAAAATTTTAATTAATGAATCCACGCTTTGGAAAAATATCACCAGTGCTTCGATTCACATGAATTTTTACCTGTAGACTCCTCAAGGACACATCAACCACCCAAAAAAAATTTGGCCCCAACAAAAGCCTCTGGATCACCTGTCCGGAGGCTCGCGTCTGGGGCCCTGAATCTGGGCCCAGACGCGAGCCTCCAGACAAGTGACCCAGAGGTTTCTGATGGGGCCAAATTTTTAATATAAATGAGTTTTTCTAATGCCCAGCATGAGGGTGAAGTTTCACCAGATTCCGGTTTATAAATTTTACGGTTCAATCTTTTTTTGAAAATGTGTTAACTGCATTATACTGCACTGATAATGTATTGTCAACCTCGCAACTGTAGATTAAATGTACTGATAATGAGTGTGCGCAACTGCAGATTAAATGTATTGTCAACCTCGCAACGCGAAACATTGGAAACTTAAAAATTGACAAAAAATAAATCATGGGTAAAATGGAATATCGCATATCGGATATACTGTTGCCAAACCACTAAATATAGTAAGGATATAGTGCATCGGCCCATGTACAACCGATCACCGACGTGTACATGGTTGCAAATTGAATTTATCCTCAACAAAACTACTTACAAAATTGAAAACTTGAAAATTCACACAATGCGAAACATGGTCAAAATAGAATATCACATATTGGATTTAGCATTGCGAAACTATGAAATACACGGTAGATAGTGCATCGCACCAAGTACAACTAGAGCTAGGGAAAATTTAGCTCCATTTTGCAGGCCACTACTATCAAATACTTGAAGGTCTACTAGAAAGATAACCCAAAACTAAGCTCCTTACAATCTACAACCAAACCTGAGCTAAAAACATAGATCCTATTACAAGGTAGCTTCTCAAAGCATATTGTTGACATTAAGATTAAATGCATCCTTGTTATTGCAGATCCTGTGAATAAGAACCAGATCTATGGGCTTAATAGTGATACGTCGGGCATGAATGGCTAAAAGTTGACCATTACTCATTAGATCAATCAAGTAGCTTTCAGCTGCTTCTTGGAGAGCAAGCAAGGCTTGGCTTGACTATCGCCCCACATTCCTTGCCTGGTTCCTCGAAAAGAACTTGTGATGATGCCCTAACTGTAAATCTTGTAGTATTTCTCACACCAACCTGGAGAATGGTGCCTTAGGAATAATCAAGTCGGCACTCTTCTGGAATTTCCTTATCTCGCGTAGCGCCGCTGTGCCTGGTCTCCATCTTCGCTTTTTATGTGTTGGAGGGCATGTATTACGAGCTGGAGCAGTAGTGGGAGGTGGAGCAGCTGGAGCATGTGGACCACCATTTCTGGACAATGGTGAACCATCATTATCGACCACACTGGGCCACCATTGTTGGCCACAGTAGCGCCACCATTATTGGCTGCAGTAGGGCCACCGTTATCGGTCACCAGGGGATCTTTGTCACTCATAGTATGCTCACTAGATTCGGAAGAGTGTTGAGCTCTTGCTCTCGCAGGTGCCTTTTTGATAGGAAGCTTGAAACGTGCCATGGCTGTGATGATGAAGGATAGAAAGGTGGAGGGTAGAGTGGAGAGCAATGGGAAAAAATGAAAGGAGAGACGACTTAAATACGAAACTTTCAAACTTACTGTGGTGTAAATGAATTTTAAATTTATCATTTCATTTCATTTCTCCACCCCATCCCTACCTCTCTCTATCTCCTAACACCCCCCTCATGCCCCCCTCTCTCTCTAGGCCAGTGAATGTTCCAATGTTTGGAATTTTCATATCTTTGTCTTAGGATTTCAAAATCGACTTTTCATAATTAAAAAACAAAGTTCGAAATCAACTTTGAAAAACATAGTGACAAACCTTTGAAATTTTAAAGAAAATTTATAAGACATCTCATGTTAGCGATATGAGTATTGATGTGTCATATCCTTGGGACTTGTGCTCTCTTGTGGACTCTAAATGCGTCAAAATTATTATCTTTATCTAGGTCTCCATTTTTTGCCATCTCTCTCTTGGGTTGCCAACCATTCTGCGTGCCATTGTCTAGCTGTGTTGTTTTCATATCTTGCTTTTCTCACTTCATATATTGCCCTACTTATAGATTCTACTTGAGATATTTTGGACTTCTTCTATATGACTCAGAACTCATTCCCACCTTGTCACATAATCCCTGAGCATCTGTAGCAGTAAACAAGTTACTCGCATCCCTAAGACGTTCACTAGCAACACCATCCACAATGTCCTTGAATTTACGATTTTCCAATGCATTTTTGACCATATCCTTGCTAAGGACTTTGGCAATAGTATCATTCTCTGCATGAGGAAACATGTTTCTCATTGTAGTAGATTGAGCATATATCCATCTATGATATTGTGCACTTCCTTTGGCTAATTGGCGAATTGCTTTAACAGATCGGATGTGCCGATGTGCCTCTTTGGTTTTTAAAGTGGGCCCAATCTCCAAAGTTTTTGTGAGCTTCCTATCTATGTTTCGATTCTCCTTCTCCAAGTCATTGACTTTAGACTGTAACTCCATATTCTGCATGTGTGTAGCATGCATAGCATCTTCAATGACAGACATTGCTTGTTGTAGGTTCTGGTTCTCTCTATCCTTCTCAGCCAATAATCTATCCTTTTCCATCAAAGACTGCATATTCCCTTGTAATCTTGTCTGCATATTTGTCAAGGTTTGATGAGCCCCTGCTAATCCTTGTGTGACAAGTCTGCATGTGAATCCATACAATCCTTCATTGCCTTCACAAGCAAACTTTACAAATGATGTAAGCCCTTCAAATTGTGGTGGCCTTCGAGTGAGTGGATCGGGTGGATAAATGCACCCATCAACCCAAAGGTCCACATTTTTTTTCCCTGCATTTCTTTCTTGTTGCATCCTGCATCTTATTGCATCATCTCTTTCCACAGTTCTTTTGAACATTGGTGCATATTCATCCTCCAATTGAAAGTGAATATCTCTCTTTCTCTTGGTACATCCTGCACCTGCATTCTGCAAAAAAAAAGTATGCAAATGTTAACTTGGATTAACATTCAAATCGTAGAACTACACCCCTTTGATTCACTATATCTGTGTTTTTTTAAAAACCCAATTGGTTCTTGTCTCTTTCTCTTGCTTTCAGTCTTGATAGACCCTAATCAACCCCTAATCAGCCTGTAATCTTGGCTTTTAATCTACCTCTAATTAGCATCAAATCTTATCTTCTATTCTATCCAAAATATTCTCTCTCTCTCTCTCTCTCTCTCTCTCTCTCTCTCTCTCTCTCTCTCTCTCTCTCTCTCTCTCTCTCTCTCTCTCTCTCTCTCTCTCTCTCTCTCAACAAAAATTCATCAAGGAAACCCTAAACACATTCATACCGAAGCTTGGCTAGTGGAAAACAATAACATCATCTTATCTTATGCCCTAATTTACTATCTGTCACTCTATCACTTATTTTCTTTGTTCATCTCACACAGTCCTCTCTGTCCCCCCCTTCTCCCCTCCTCTCTCTCTCTCTCCCCCCCCTCTCTCTCTCTCTCTATGAATTGATGCTTAAGGACTGAACAACAACTGTGAAGAATAATAACTTCACAAAGATTTAAAAAATAAAGATACCTCCATTATCACTGGATAGCTTGTAGTATAGACTGTTGAAGACGGAGATTTCTTACTGCATATTTCCGAAGAGGAAGATGGCTTGTAGCAGGGTAGAGTGTGTTGTAGATAGAGATTATTTGATTTCAACAAATTGTATCAAAACTACTCCTCAATACTGCTTCAGAAGAACTCGTATGCAAGAAACCATATTCTGGAGGGAAAGAGAAGGATGCACAAAATTTGGGACAAAACTAGAGCTTTCTGAGGGAATGAAAAAATGCCCAGAAATAGGTATATACTTGTCCAAAAAAGATGAAAATTTACAAGGAAACTCTCGAGTCAAAAAGGTGTCTCTGGGTAAAAAATAATCTTAAAATATGATGTGTACGTCATTTTATATCGTTTTTTAACTTCCGCCCTTTTAAGAAGCGAGAATGAGAATGATTCTAATATATTTTAATGTTGAAAAGTCATGAGGGCATTAAAGAGTCATGTATCAATGATTGGCTGCGTTTTTAGAAAAAATAGAATTGTATTTTTTTAGTTATGAGGATTTTGAGAAAAAGTGACCTTATCTTGCAGTTTGGGAATAAAATAATAGGTGAAATCTATTGAAAACACAAAAACGAGATTTGATTGATTGTAGAAGATCTCTTTTTATAATATTATTTTGGAATCCCTTTTTAGAGAGAGAGAGGTGAGAGAAACCCCTTAAGGAGCAAAAAAGAGAGTCCATATTTCTCCTAATGCATGTCTTTTCTTTTCACATTACACATTTTCCCTTCACCTTCCTCCATTGATATTTACTCTTCACCCCCCCCTTGGTAAACCGGTCCATGAAATATTTTCATCCAATGATTTCTTGGATTTCCCAAGAGGTTGTTCCCACCCTCTTCTTTATTTCAAACCTCCAAATGTACAAAAAATCAACAAAGTGTTAAACAAATATTTTTTTGTGATTTTCTCGGATCATATAGCCCCCCCCCCCCCCAACCTGGCTAGAGGTATTTATGCCTCTAGACACTCTTTGGTATCTTGAGCTGACCCCACCCTGATGTGATAGGGTTTTAAGCTCCATCCATTTACCCTGCTCTTGTGCACTTTTCCTTCAATGTCTTGAAGTTTTTAGAAGCCATTGTTGATTTTTTTTGTGACCCAAAATGATCCCTCCCACCGGTAGAGAAACTTGCCATCCTTTCTTTTATCAAAGCGATTGTCATATCGAAGCACTAAAGATCCCTCCTTGATGTTTTTATCTGTTAGCTTCTTGTTGAACTTTTCTCTACGCTTCTCAACTTCCTGGGAGTAGTGGTTGATGGCTTCTTCACGATCCAATTGTAGCCTCTCTAGGTCCAGTAATCTTTTATGTAACTTCTCCTTTTGAGATCCTACTGTGCCACCTAATACCCAAAGGCTAGCTAATTTCACCTCAATAGGCAAAAGAGCCTCTTGTCCATAAACTAGATGAAAATGTGTGAACCCTAACATGGTTTTGAAGGAGGTTCTGTAAGCCCATAGAGCTCCACTAAGGTGCTTGTCCCAATCCCGGGGCCTTGAATGTACCTGTTTGCTAATGATTTTACAAATCATTCCATTTACCTTTTCCACCAATCCATTGCATTGAGGGTAGTAAGGGATAGAGTGTCGTCATTGAATATTTAGCTTTTGCATGAGTTCACCCACCACATTAGCTCTAAACCCTGGTCCTCTATCTGATAGTATTTCAAGAGGGGTAGCAAACCTACAACAAATGTGGTCAAAGATGAATTTACTCACTTCCTCAGCAATGATTCTTCTAGTTGGCATAGCCTCGGTCCATCTAGTCATGTAATCTACCCCCATGATAATATACTCTTTTCCTGATGGAGTGTGTGGTAGAGGCCCTATGGCATCAATTCCCCACTTCTCAAAGGGTCCATAGACCTTGATTGGGGTTTGGGATTCTGCTATGAGCCGTCGTGGTCCTGATTTCTGATATTCTTCACATGTTTGACACCAATATTTGACATCTCGATGTAGACTGGGCCAAGTAAAGCCGGCTTGTAGAACCTTTCTACTTGTGATGTCGTGTGTAAAGTGGCCTCCACACACATCATCATGGCAAGCTTTTAAGATTTCTTCAATTTTCCATTTTAAAGGCACTTTTCTAAGCACACCATCCTTACCAAGACAATACAAACTATCATTTACCATGCGATATCTTGTAGCCTTCCGAGCTAGCCACTGTCTTTCTCCCTTAGTCAGGTGTTTGGGAGCTTCTCTTTACTCTAAGAGATCTAGAATATCTTCTAAGTCTTCCTTGCCTTATTGAGGTGGGGGTTTGATAGCCACTGCTCCCACCATTGACTCATTTAGCTTTGATGATGCTAGATGGTCAGCATCCTTGTTCTGGTCTCTTGGCACATGATGTACTTGTGCCTCCCTAAATCTTCTCATAAGAGATTTGGCCTCTCTCATTTTACTAGAGAGGTTTGTATTTTTGCATGCCCATGTACCTTGCATCTACCTTACCAATAGCATGGAGTCTTCAAAAGCGTTCAACCTCTTGATTGAATTACTAAGAGACCAACAAAGACCATGAATTAAAGCTTGATATTCTACCTCATTGTTAGAGTGGACACCCTCCAAGATGATTCCTTCACCATAGATTTTCTCTCCTAAAGGAGAGAAAACAACAATGCATGCGGCTGCCTTATCCTTAGTTTTCTTGTATGCACCATCAAAGTGGAGACTATAAGCATCTACAAGAGTCTTTATGGATGGGGGTGGTGGAAGGTCCTTTCTTTTTACCTTAAGATTTTTCTCATAGCACTTGTTTGTCAAAATATCAGCCAGGTATGCTCCAGTTTTTTTTTCAACCTGCACTGTATAATCAAACTCTTGAAGTCGGACCATCCACTTTGCTATTTTGTCGGATATTTCCATATGTTGTAGTGCATAAGGAAACATATCCTCCACAGTGATGATCACAAACCTCTTTGGAAGCAAATATGGCCGAAATTTGATTACTACAAACATGAGGGCCAACACTAGTTGTTCCATGGAGGTGTAATCCTTCTCTGAGGCTTTCATGAGACGGCTGGAAAAATACACAAGCCTCATGAAGGATTTTTTTGGATCTTTTTGTAGGAGAGAAGCACCAATGGCCTCTTCTCCCACACTAGGGTTTACAAAGAATGTTTCTTCCCAACAAGGCTGGAGGATTATAGGAAGTGGCCCCAACATTTTCTTTATCTCCTTAAAATGTCCTTCACTTTGTTCACTCCATACAAGTGTTTCTTGGCATGTCAGTTGTTGCAGGGGATATTTGGCCTGAGAGAGCAAGTATATAAATCTACCCAAATATCTTAGCTTTTATAAGAAGGAGACTAATTGTTTGATGGAGGTTGGGGAAGATAGAGCTAGCAATGTTTTTACCTTTTTTGGATCTACCTCAATTCCTTCAATTGATACTACATGCCCTAGTAGTGTAACCTTGCTTTTCCCAATGTGACATTTATCCTTGTTTAGTTGTCCACCCAACCTAGCTAAGCGAGTAAATCCTTCATCAACCTTGCGTAGATGTATGTTCCTTGAGCTATAAATACAAAAATCATCTATGAAAACCCTTATGGACTTACCAAAGTAAGGTTGGAAGACCATATTCATGAATCGTTGAAAGGTTGCTGGGGTATTTGTGAGACCAAAGGGCATTTGTGAGCCCCACGGTGTGATGAAAGTGGTCTTCTTTTGATCCTCCTCTGCAATGTGAATCTGGAAGTGCCTAGAGTAGCCATCACACACTGTACACTACTTATGTCCCGCTACTTCATTCAAGATTTCATCTTGAAATGGGAGAGGGAATTGGTCCCTCTTTGTTGCAGCATTTAGTGGCTTGTAATCTATGCATACTCGCCAGTTAGCATTTTTCTTTGGCCTCACTACTACTGGGGAGACCCATTCTGAATCTCCCACTGGGTATATGAATCCTGCATTCAAGAGTCTCTTCACCTCCGTCAACAGTGCATCCTGTTGCACAACTCCCAGTCTTCTCAATCTTTCTACTACAGGTTTGCTTTCTTCTTTGAGTTGGATGTGATGCTTCACTACAGTGACACCTGTAATGTGAGTATAATCAGAAATAAAAAATGATGCATGCTTCTTGAGAACATTCATATAACCCTCCCTTTCTTCATCCTTTATATCCTTGGATATCATCTTCTCTAGGCTAGCATCCCACACATCTTCTCCTTGGATTCTTGGGTTGTCTTCTGATGAGGTAGGTTCCTTTAAGCTGACGCCCATAACTTCGAGAGTGCTATCACTCTCTCCACTTGAACTCTCTTCCTCTTCTGCCGATGAGGAACATCCACTTGAGCTCCACTCATCAGCAGATGTTTCTAGTTCAAGGCTCTCTTGACGCCCACTCTTCAAGTTGTAAACCACCTTTTCATCGTGGCCACCCACCTTACGTGGCCTCAACTCCAAATCCCCTATTGCCCAATCTTGCCTAGCTTCGATGACCATAAGCCAAGGTCTCCCTAGGATGAGGGGATATCCTTCTCCCTTTACTGGCATCACATAAACATCCACTGCCGCAGTGATTCCAAAAACAGAAACTCTCAAAGCTTTCACTACACCCACACATGTGACCGCATCATTATTGGCCATCTTTGCCCTAAAGATTGAGGATTCCATTACTTCTAAGCTTAATTGATGCATAAGCTTTTCTGTCATGACACAAACCTCCGCTCCACTATCGATGTATGTTTTTTGAATCTATTGACCTTTGATTTGAGCCTCCACTAAAGGCACTATATCTTTGAGGCCATATGCCTTGATTGCACTAACCATTTTATCTTGCCTTGCCCTTGTACTCACCATTTTTGACCATTGTCATCATAGCTTTGGAGAGGCATGAAGTAGTTGTAGCCAAGTAATTTTTTGCCCTTGAGAGCTCACATCTACTATCAGATCATAAGGTTGTGTCCGAGAATCCAAGGGGAAGTCGGAGATATCAATTTTAGACCTAGTTCGAGTCTTTCTCTTCTTTCCTTCATCTCTAGGTGCCCGTGATGTACTTTCCTCATTGATTGTTTCCTTGCTTGCCTCAATTTGGTGGACACGTACCTGCTTGATAGGCATGGTCTCTATTACATCTACCTTCATCTTACCTCTCGCTATTTCTTCTTGGAGCCTTCTATCCCTGACTACCTCCTCTATTTTTATGACATTAATATTTGATTGAATAGTAGAGATTTCAGCTGAACATAAGGTGGTTGTAAAATTGTAGGTCGTGAATACTCTTGCTCTTGAGTCTTAGCATGAGAAGGGCCTACTTGTTGTCGAGGACCTCTGGCAGGGTGATTATATCTTCTAGGGTGAGGACAATTGTACATGCCATGTCCATTTTTTCCACAGTTGTAACACAATATCTCCCTTGCTTGTCGTTGCATTTGTGGTCGATTCCCACCATTCCCCTCAATAGGTCTTCTTGCACCTTGCACAAGATTCACTCTCAAACCCTCTAGTTGATTAGTAAGATTGTTTATTTGTTGGATCATGTCTTCTTGACCTCTAACAAGGCCTGGTGCATTAGATACATTTGGGGAAACTTGAGAGGCCTCCATAGTTGTGATGTCATTTCCCAAAACTGCTTGGCTAGCTTGGGCTTGGTAGAGAATCTTTCGATTCTTTTTCCTAGTGATTCTCAAAGCATCTTCAAAAGTGTTTGGAAATTTCACATTTACCTTCTCCCTAAGCAAGGGGTACAAACTTGAAATAAATTGATCCTTTTCAAGGCAGTTTGGAGCTCTTTCACTAGGATTTAGTGAGTCTGACCACTGCCTCCAAAGCTTCAAAAACCCTTCCTCATAAGTTGCATAACCATAAGGATCACTTTGATGGAGGGCCAAAAGCCGTTGCCATAACTCTTCAGCTAAGTTAGTTTGTTGAAATCTCTGCAAGAAAGCTGCCTTCAATCCCTCCCATTCAGCTCTTTGGGCCTAATTTAGAGTTTGGAACCACATTCTAGCTTCTTCCTTGAGCACCAAAGGAAAAGCCCTCAACTTTAATATTGCGCCCAAAGAAGCTTGAAAATGCCATATTGCCTTAGCAGAGTACAAAGATGAACACGTCTAGACTTAAGTTATATTTTATGAGGGGAATGATGAATGGGTTCACAGATGCATTGATTTCAGCAAGACGTCTAGGCCCCAATATGCTTCTAATAATGCCTTGGAATCTAAGCTTTGTGTTGGCTACAATATGCACAGTTTGCATAGCAAGAGGTTGGATTGGTCCATACAACTCGCGGTGATTCATGAGAAAAAATTATAATAAAATAAAGACATATACATTGAAGGATGCATTGTAGTCTAGCATTGGAAATATTATAGGTTCTGGTGATACAAGAATCTCCCTTAATCTTTCAGCCCCAAAGTACATGACAAGATGCTGCTGGAAGAAAATCTTCTTACTGATGCATACATTAACTCAGATGTTTTGTACAGGGTGGAAGGTATAGAAATTCTGGCCATTATTATTATTCATAAGTGGAGACTACTTGAGGGAGTAGAGGGAATGCACTTTCTTGAATTATAAAGGATTTTCCCCAGAGTGTTTCTTTCTGGAACCCACCAACTTTGCTATACAGAGAATTTGCTCACCAATGATTGTTCTTGCCTTAGTGTGTCCATCCTTGGCAACATATACTTCATAAGGTGTGATGGCCACATTTTCAACCACACCCAACCTTCGAGCTAGCAACAGTTGAAGGTAGTCTCCATACTTTGCACCTCTACAAAACTCCACACCGTTCATGCATAGTTGTCCTCCCTTGATGCGGATTAGGCCAGAGAGAGAGAGGAATTTGATGATTTGGAGATGAGGACCTCCCAAAAGGGCCTTCACTTTGTTTGCAAAACACTCACCACAATTATGAGAACCTAGCAATTGATGGCAACATGATTTTTTCCATTGTGAGAGAATGGAATTTCTAAGGTGAACACCTTTTACCCACATACGTGCCGTCATCCGGTAGGTATACTTCCTTTCTTGGGCTTCCTTGGGAGACCATTGTGGAAGTCGTGGACTTTGACCAGCTTCAAAAAGAGTTAGTGGAGGCATTGGAGAAGAGCCACTTGGAGCACTTGTTGTAGAGGATTCACCACTATGTGTTGTATCGTCCCGCATAAGGAGGTAGAGAATTGTGGATGAGAATGTCCTTAGTGGGGGCACCAATTTATGACGAAGGAAATTCGGTATGGTAGTCTCTATACTATGCCAAACTCCTTTCTGCCACAAAGTGAATGAGGTAAGGGCACCACCTAGTCATGGAAGAGAGGACTAGGATGCTATGCAAGAGGGAGAGGAGCTTGTGAGGGAGAAGAGAGGAAAACTGAGAGAGAGAGAGAGAGAGAACTACAAAAAATAGATGAATCAATAAAACTTAAGAGGGCACAAGAGATGGAGAACCCTCAAGACATAACCAATATATACAATATGGACACCAATAGCACAGGCTTATCACACTGTAGAGCATACATAAGCTATAAGAAGGGAATGAACTACATAAGCTCATGAGAGAGAATGGGGAAGGCTCAATAGGGATGAAGAAGGCCTCTTGGCTCTCTCTTGCAAATTACAAAGGAGAAGGCCTCTTTATATAGGCCTTGAGGGTGTTTAGGGAGGAGGTTAAGAGAGAATAGGAATTAACACCACCAAAGCTACATTAAGGCGGTTCCACCAATGTGAAAGCTCCATCTAGATGTTTTGTTGACCAATTTTGTACTTAATCAAGTTCCATCATAGGTGAGTTGTCTCCATTCTCCCCCCCATAGCTTGAGTCCAGGAGCTCTCCTATAAAAAAATATAGAGAATCTTCATAAAATAAGATAAGGCACCTCTACCTAGCCGCCCATGTATTACTACACTGACAGTACTCACCACTATACAACACTGCAGGTGGCAGGGCCACTCGTCACAGTCACTTATTCTTTATTCTTTTAGTGACAGTTTGAATAAAGGAAGGCTCAACCACACATTGTGGTTGTTGAATTTTCCACTTTTGAGTCTCTCTCTCTCTCTCTCTCTCTCTCTCTCTCTCTCTCTCTCTCTCTCTCTCTCTCTCTCTCTCTCTCTCTCTCTCTCTCTCTCTCTCTCTCTCTCTCTCTCTCTCTCTCTTACTCTCCATCCGCCATAGCTCTCACCGCCAAGCTTCTTCCTCCTGGGTTCTACTTCCCTTTCAATTGGTATCAGAGTGAAGGCATTGGAGCTTTTCCAGTATTCTCTTCAACCCGGATTTGAAGAGCTTCAACCCAAGCTTCAATGGCAGCCATGGCATCTTCATTTGCAGGTATGTTTTGATCTCCCACCTCCTCCCTGAGCTTTTGGACCTTCAATGGCTTCTTCCCGGGCTGCATCGAAGCCCCCTCTTCATTGGCAAGTGCTCCCAAGGGCTGTAGGAGATCCCCCAGCCCCCAGGAGTAGCCAATGCAAGATGCGGCACATTTTTAGGGGGTTGGGCCGATCACCTCCTGCTGGCATTTCCAACTCCTCCCCCGGCTTCCCGGTATTGTTTGCAACCTTCTTGACATTCTTCGAACTCCTCGGCATTGGATCTTGGCTCCTAATGATCGATTTGAGTGCTTTCCCCTTTAGCCCTTTGCTGTATACACAGTCCCAAGACTGTCAAAAGAGGGCAGCACTTGACATTTACTGTTTAATGCTTCTTGGCATTGCCCATTTGATGCCTATTGAGGCCTGGGGATGCCCAAATGTTACGGGATGCTAGGTCTATGTTTGGGACTGACTTGGAGCAGATTTGAGCACTGTTTGAGCTTCATAGAACAGTAAATTGCTTGCTGTAATATAGTGGGCTGAAGCTCATTTACTTGGTATATGCATTGGTTCATGGATACGGGGTGCTCACTGGAGGTTTGAATGATCATACAGATGTATTTGAAAGTTTTCAAATGCTTCTTCTTGGTTTCAAAATGCTTTTGAGCTTGTACTAAGCTCCGACTTGGTTGTTCTTCACTGGCATTTGGTTTCAATTGGCATGCTTTGGACCGGTCTATGCCTATTGTCATTGCTTGACATTTAGGCATCCTGCATTTACGCTTTGGTCAAATATGGATGCCACTTGGTTTGCCCATGCTTGATAGTTACTTGGAGCTTCATCTTTCAATGTATTTGAGCATTTTGGATCTATTGGGCATTACATTTGGTTGTCACTTACATTCTCTTTGAATGCTTTCAAGCTTATGCTTTATGAGTCTGAGATAGCTTGAATTTATGCTCACCCTACTGGGATTTGGCATATCTGATGCTATGTATTTGATGTATTAGAGTGTTGCTTGCTCTCTTTTCATCTGACTTCACTTCCAATGGGAGCCTCTTGATATATTCGGAT